>NC_043014.1:8612560-8620060 GCF_006345805.1 Octopus sinensis | reverse complement strand
ACTTATATGTATAAGTAAGATGATTATATATAATATATATATATATATATATAATATATAATATATATATATATATATAACAATTGCAGCGTGGAAGGTGTTTGTAAGCCATTTAAGAAACACAGAGCCGTTCGATTCACTTCAACATTTAAGTTTAATTTGTCATTAATGCTGCACGGATTTTTGTCACGAACAGGTCGCGGTCTTAAAGCGACGAAAATATTTTGACAAATTAAACTTAAATGTTGAAGTGAATCGAACGGCTTTTGTGTGTTTCTTAAATGGCTTACAAACACCTTCCACGCGGCAATTGTTTTCGTTTCAGCACACACGATCTCAGATCAAATCACTTGCTATGCAAGTACATCTCCGTAATATATATATATATATATATATATATATATATATATATATATATATGATATATATAGAGCCAAGGGCAAATCTCTCTCGTTTATCTTTTACTTGGGCCAGCACATAAAGTTACTGAAGTCTTAGAACCAGGAGCGGACTCAGTCGAACTGGCATCAAAAGGTTATCATAATTTCTCTCGTTGTTATTAGCTGTTTTGTCAAATCTAATAGGCCCTATTTTCATTGATATTTTCGGGTATCATATCGATCTTCCTTCCTAACTAACCAAGTAATTATAAACACACTCTTATTTGTCAATATTTTTTTATGTTTCTCGTTCCCAAATGGCGTTTTTAGATAGGTATGGCATTACCAAATGTCTTACACCATTTTTTCCTTGAAGTCCATTACAGCAATATGGGATTCACTATTTGCTTTCAATGAGAGGATTTTAAAAAAACCTCGAAGAACATTGGCGTCTTCAGAATAATATCTACTGGAGGAGAGCTATTCAGGTCATTTTTTCTCATTCCACTATTCCACATTATACAGTCCAGGCTTCTTATATAACACCACCACGTATCCTCTTGGCAGTAGCGTTGGCAAAGAGGACTTCTGCCCAGGCCGACGTTTTTACAGGGGGCGGCAGTTTTTGGTCTACTGTATACTCTTGTACAGGCTATGGGGAACCCTGAAGGAACTCCATACTCGAGGGGATGCTTCGTGTGGCACACACGCTAACTGTGCTACCGCTCCCTGTAGAAATATCGGTTTCAAAATTGGGCAGTAGGCCAGCAAGCTCAGGAAAGGGGTAAGTCAATTACATCGACCCCAGGGTTCAACAGGTAGTTATTTCATTAGCCCTGAAAGGATTAAAGGCAGCGGCAACTACGGCGGAATCTGAACTCAGAACGTGGCGGCAGACGAAATACCTATTTCTTTACTACCCACAAGGGGCTAAACACAGAGAGGACAAACAAGGACAGACAAACGGATTTAGTCGATTATATCGACCACAGTGCGCAACTGGTACTTAATTTATCGACCCCGAAAGGATGAAAGGCAAAGTCGACCTCGGCGGAATTTGAACCCAGAACGTAACGGCAGACGAAATACCTATTTCTTTACTACCCACAAGGGGCTAAACACAGAGGGGACAAACAAGGACAGACAAACGGATTAAGTCGATTATATCGACCCCAGTGCGTAACTGGTACTTATTTAATCGACCCCGAAAGGATGAAAGGCAAAGTCGACCTCGGCGGAATTTGAACTCAGAACGAAGCGGCAGACGAAATACCCATTTCTTTATTACCCGCAGGGAGCTAAACATAGAGGGGACAAACAAGGACAGACATAGGTATTAAGTCGATTACATCGACCCCAGTGCGTAACTGGTACTTAATTTATCGACCCCGAAAGGATGAAAGGCAAAGTCGACCTCGGCGGAATTTGAACTCACAACGTAACGCAGACGAAATACCGCTATGCATTTCACCCGGCGGGCTAACGTGTCTGCCAGCTCGCCGCTTTCATGATTCTCTATTAATGTCACGAATCATATAAAATATTTGTGAAATGTATCTCTAATTTTGTGGAGGTTATATACCTATTTCTTTATTACCCACAAGGGGCTAAACACAGAAGACAAACAAGGACAGACATAGGTATTAAGTCGATTACATCGACCCTAGTGCGTAACTGGTACTTAATTTATCGACCCCGAAAAGATGAAAAGCAAAGTCGACCTCGGTGGAATTTGAACCCAGAACGTAACGGCAGACGAAATACCACTAAGCATTTCGCCCGGCGCGCTAACGATTCTGCCAGCTCGCTGTAGAAACATTAAGATGATTTACTCCAGCTGTCAAATAAACGTAGCCACTGCTGCATTATTTACTCACTCGTACTTGAGGTAGCATTCACCCGGATTGGGCTGGGCTGGTCCCAACCGACGAGTTCACTGTGTCTTTCACCAATGCTGACCACATCCGACGGAAGGCTAGAGTCGGGCCTGTAACAGATACCCGGTGTATTGCCGTATGGTTAAGAAGTTTGCCTTTTAACCTCATAGCTGGGGGTTTGTTCCTAGTGCAGCGCAGTATATTAGGCAGATGTCGATCGCCACGGGTTGACCAATATCTTGCGAGTGAAATTTGGTTGATGAAAACTATGTTGAAGTTCGTTATAGGCGCAGGCGTAGCTGGTGGGGGTGGTGGTGGGAGGCATGAAGTTTGCTTCCCAACCACATGGTTCCAGGTTCAGTCCCATTGTGTGGCACTTCGGGCAAGTGTCTTCTGCTATAGCCTCGGACCAACCAAAGCTTTTTTGAATAAATTTGGTAGATGGAAACTGAAAGAAGCCCGTCATGTATATATGTATATATATATATGTGTGTGTGTGTGTGTGGTGTGTGTGTGTGTGTGTGTGAGTGTGTGTGTGTGCGTGTGTGTGTATGTGTGTGTGTGCGTGTGTGTGCGTATTATTCCCAACCACCGCTTGACAATGGGTGTTGGTGTGTTTACACCCTTGTTACTTAGCGGTTCGGTAAAAGGAACTGATAGAATAAGTAGCAAGCTTAAGAAACAAGTACTGGGGTCAATTCGATCGACTAAAAATTCCTCAAGGCGATGCCCCAGCATGGCCGCAGCCTAATGACTGAAGCAAGTAAAAGATAAAAAATAAGATAAAAAAGAAGATGTATGTGTTTATATTTACAGGACTCTGTATGTCCTGTAAATTAACGGTTCAACAAATAGACATCGTTAAAAATAGTTTCAAACTGAAATAAGCGTTGGGAATGATATGGTCGCCTACTACAGTGGTGCCCCAGTATGGCCACTGTTAAAGAACAGTAGAAAAAAATGTGAAGAAATCTCCAAACAAACCATTCAGTTCTTTTTCTGTCTTTCGCTCTTTTGTTTTTGTTTTGTTTAATTCAAACTCTGTGAATGTGTTTTTTTTTTTTGTTGACGTAAGCTCAGGAGTGGCTGTGTGGTTAATTAGCTCGCTTTGCAATCATGTGGTTTTGGGTTCAATCCCAGTGCGTAGTAGTTTGGGCAAGTTTCTTCTATTATGATTCGGGACCGACCAATGCCTTGTGAGTGAATTTGGTAGACGAAAACTGTGTAGAAGACCGTCGTAAAAACAGACACACACACACACACATACACACACACACACGCACACACACGCACACACACACACACACACACACACACACATGTCTCTATTTGATCCCCCTCCCCTCCGTTTCATAACTCGACCACCGGTGTTGGTTTCTTTACGTCCCCGTAGCTTAGCGGTTTGGCAATAGAGACCAACAGAACAAAACCCAGACTTTAAAAAAACGAATAGTTGGGTTGATTTGTTCGACTAAATTCTTAAAAGCGGTGCCCCAGCATGGCCGCATTTCAATGACTGAAACAAGTGAAAGATAAAAGATATTGGAATCTCATCTTGAAATCTTCACTCATTAAATATTCTTCAATATTTTCTCTACCACTTCTCCCTCTTCTTATTATGGTTCACTATTATTTCTGAAATTCTGTATTTCAGTATTTTCTAGTATTCTTTTAAATTCTTCAAGCACCAGAATCTCTTCGGTGTTAATAATAAATTCCTTCATCTACTTCTCCCAATAATGGTTCCACGTCATTTCTTAAGTAATTTCTCTCTATATATAAAGCTGAAGTTGCCTGTGTATGGCAGGTTTGGTAGCCTTCAACTAACACTATCTTCTCCGACACTCTGCGGCGCAAGTTGACCAAAATTGAGAGTATGATAGAAGAAGGCTTGCTCTTCATTCCGTAGAAGAAAAAAAATTCAAATCGGACCATGTTAACACCAAAAATTATTTACATCAAAAAAGTGCTTTTTTTCTATGAAAATCCCTATTTTTTACGATTTTTTGACTGCTGTGTCGCCATTTTTCGGTGTATTTCAACCAGAAAAATGTTCAGTTAAAGAGAATAACATGCTACATAATGCAAATTTTTTTGAAAAATTCCAATTCTAAAGGGTCGAAACAAAGCCGATCAACGCCGGGCTATACTGCTAGTATGGAATAATATCCCCCTACTTCTTTACACATTATTCATAAATTAAACTTGTATCACCTACAAACTGCGTCAATCCTGTTAATAGCACATCTTAGACACAACACTCTGTATTGTGTCTTTTAGAACATGCAATGAGGATCCGAGGCTCTCCAGTTTTGTATGGGTCTATTGTGGGGGATATTTTTATAAGGAGGTTTCAAAGGGTATTAATGAATTGTGTGTGAGAGCATGCGTATATGTATTATCCAAAATCAAGAGTCTGAGAGAAGCGACACCAAAGAGAGATTAATCCTTTAATGATGAGCGTAGCAAACCGATTCCTTTGTAGCTATTCAAATTAAGCACACTTAAGATTTAAGACAATTTAGCTTCATAATCATATACGCGGGGGCGCGTGTGTGAGTGTATGTCTGTTGAGAGGGAGAGAGGGAGAGAGGGAGATGAGAGAGGGAGAGGAGGGAGAGGGGGTGGATAAAGGACATTGTCGACGTCAGAATTGTAATGTTGTATCATAATTATCAGTCTTGTTTCTCCTTTGGTATCGATTCTTCGAAATTTGGATTAATATTATACTCTGTTTCCTTCTGGGTAACGCAAAGAAACACTCACACACAGACACACACACAACATACATATACTATGTACATATATACATATGTACATACATATATATATATATATATATATATATATATATATATATACAAGTGGAGGCGCAATGGCCCAGTGGTTAGGGAGCGGACTCGCGATCGTAGGTCGCGGTTTCGATCTCAGACCGGGCGTTTGTGTGTGTTTATTGAGCGAAAAAACACTAAAAGCTCCACGGCAAGGGGTGGTGATCTCTGCTTACTCTCATCACCACTCTTTCTCTCACTTTTTATTCTGTTGCCCTGCTCGCTTAGCAGCGGGGGTGGCGTCATTCGAAGGCTAAAACAATGCGAACGCATTGTGACCAGCGATGTGTAGCAACATCTGATGGTCTGGTCGGTCACGTGATATATACATACGTGCATACATATATACAACATACCTACATACATACATAGTATCTTTTCACTCTGACCGGCAGATTTTTAAAATAATTTCTTTGTAACTAAACACTTTTAAATTTCGTATACTGGTAGAATGTGTTACATAAAACATCTTTTTCTCTTGGCTTTCTTGAGAAAATTCTGTAGTTTGTAAGATATTTCTTGTTAAATTTCTTGCATTTCGGCAATTTCAACCAATCACTGACGTCTATTGAGGTGAATACAATTTCTGCGGTTGTTTGTCAACAATAATTTCTTGCGGTGTCATATCAATTTGTCACCTGTTTTATGTAACACATTCTACCAGTATACGAAGTTTAAAAGTGTTTAATTACAAAGAAATTATTTTAAAAATCTGCCAGTCAAAGTGAAAAGATCCCATGTATACATATGTCTACTATGCGCCAAATTTAAACCAGTGATTACCTGTATGTACGTTTGAAGATGTGTGTGTGTGTTTGTTTGTGTATGTGTGTCACTTCCTATAACTATCTGTCTCTCTACTTTGGTAGGGTCTTCCCTGTTGCTGTCACATATTGTGAAATTTTAAAATTAAGTCAAAATTTCCAAATTTGATATATTGAACTAATTTTCCATGTTAAATCCGATTTTGTTATTTATTTGATCCAGAAAAATAGCAAAAAAATGTTACTAAGGTTTGAAGTTTAATAAGTTTTACCTAATCAGAAAACAAGCTGGTATTTTCTGCACGATAGCTGTCTGTCACAAAATGAAAGCAAAATCATTACGAGGAGGAATTTTAATTAAACAAACGAAAGCAAAGCATTACGACGTCCAAAGTTGTTAGACGTTCTGCAGTTTCAGTAAGTTTTAACGAATAAAGTCATGTGAAACGGTCGTACAGACATGTAAATAATTTTAAAAGGAAAAAAATCCTCAACGAAACTTTGTGCGAAAAATTGCACAAATCTGTCCTAATTAAGAGACCTACCTGACGGGGAAGACGTGGTCTGACATGGAATAACCAAAAATTTATATAAGACATTCTATTGTAAAAATTGACCGGCAACGACGGGCCATTCAGCTAGTATATATATATTATATATATATAATATATATATATATATATATATATATTCTGAAAAGGTTGCAAGACGCAACGAAAATTTTAAAAAATAAAAATAAGCATTAAAAAAAAGTGGAAATTTTACCAGTGAGTGTGTTACATAATAAGGCACAAAAAGAAAATGACCCTCCCCAGACACAACAGAATATGCTTCAACACACGAACTCATATAAAGAATCTTGCTAAACAAATTCCAAAACGAAATATATATATATATATATATTATATTAAATTAGAGACAAAATATATATATATTTAATTGTCCTGTACTCTATTTTCTTGCTGTTTTAAAAGAAATGTATAGTTCCTTTGGTTTGTGTCTATGTTTTCGTTTCTCATTGTGTTCGACGTCTTTTTGGTGTCCTGTACTCATATATGCGTGTATATGTACATGTAGAGGTAGGTACGTACATATATGTTTATATATATGCATATGTTCTATTTTAATTTTATTTATTATATATATATATATATATATGTACACACACATACATATACACATATAGATAGATAGACAGATATCTCTCTATATATATGTATATATTTGTTTTTAAACACATACAAATATAGGTATAAATATATGTGTGTATAAACACACACGCAGACACACCCACAGTTACACACATATACGTACATACATATACACACACTCACATACATACACACTCAAGAACTTTTTTTCAATAAAAATATAAACATAAAACACAAAAACAATACAATCGTCTTCAGACCGTCCACCTGCGTCTAAAGATGTCTGCCACAAACAGATACAGAAAAAAAAAAAGAAAAACGAAAGGGAAAAAAAGCGAAAATTCTTTGAATTCCACTTTTTTGTGTTTTTGTTTATACTTTTTTTTTTATATTTCGAACATTTTATTATTTTCCGTTTTTTTTTTTAATGAAAACTAATACTTCAATTATAATCGATAGACTTTACTGAAATGCTTAGTAGCGATGAATCTTGCTTT
>NC_043014.1:8531847-8612460 GCF_006345805.1 Octopus sinensis | reverse complement strand
TTTAAACGCATGAGAAACGAAAACATAAAAACAAAAACGTAGAAACGAACTTTTTTTTTCAAAGAACGAAAAAAAGAGAAACGAACATAACACATAAAAGGAAAATATTTCCTTATAACACACACACACACACATACATACATACATACATACTCATACATATATATATATATACATACATACATACATACATACATATATATATACATACATACATACTACATAATATATATATATATATATATATATTATATATATCTATATATATATATATATATATATATATATATACATTATATATACATATATATTATAGATATATATAATATAATATATATATATATATATATATATATATATATATATACATACATATATACACGCACACGGGTGTCTATGATTTTGTATAGAATATATTACTCAAAGAAATTCCAACTTTGATGCTCACGTTTTTTTACAATCTTAATAATAATATATATAATATAATATAATGATACAATATTGAATGTCCATTCTGATTGAACTAGTACTTTCATGCATTACACTCTACAATCTTCAGGTTGATGTAATAGTCCTGATAGCTATGCTTTACAATTTACAACTGTAATGAGATGGCTAAAATGTGTGCCTTAAATACATTTGTGTAGGCTGCAGAATGTTAATTTTTGCAAACTGTATTCAGACCAATAAATTACTTAAGTCGATTAGTGTTTGGTTTAGGCGTCACGGTTTGTTGAACATGTCAAGGGACCTGCATATTTACCCTGGCCAAAGGAGTAAATGTTGGGCTATTTTTAGAAATGTTGTAAACATATCCCTGCGATTTTTACATTTCACTTATCATCATCACCATTATCATCTCCTTTATTATCGTTGCCGTTGTTGTTGGTTGGGGGTGCGTGGGGGAGGGCGGTGGTGGTGGTGGTGGTGGTGGTGGTGGCGGCGGCGGCGGTGGTGGTTGGTGGTGGTTGGTGGCGCGCGGCGGCGGCGGTGGCGGCGCTCGGCGGGCGGCGGTGGCGGCGGCTCGCGGCTCGGCGGCTGCGGCGGCGGCTCGGCGGCGGCGGCTCGGCGGGCTGCGGCTCGGCGGCGGCGGCTTCGGCGGCGGCGGCTCGGCGGCGGCGGCTTCGGCGGCGGTGGTGGTGGTGGTGGTGGTGGTGGTGGTGGTGGTGGTGGCGGCGGCGGCGGCTCTGCGGTTGTGGTGTGGTGGTGGTGGTAAGAGTAGCTGTGGTAATAGAACTTTAAACCCCAAAATAGCATTTTTACTGACATTTCTCTTGTCTTAGCTAGTACTTTCCCGCTATCGTCATCATGAGCATGTCGCCAGATGGTTACTCAAAGGTATCTGAATAGATCAAAGCAGCGCAACTTCTATATCCAGATGAAGAAAATGCCTAAGAACTGCTCTAATAGTTTGTTTTCCAAGTCACGTAATTGTGTGATGAGAGAAGCAGCGGGAATGTTCATCAACTTGTCTTCTCTGGGGAAAAGACATCATCTTGTTTTCCGAAGCGGCGAAACAGCTTTGTTTTGTTGGAGTTGTTGGGTTGGTCGTGATAATTAAGTCGAAGGTAAAAAGTAGGAAGAAGAAATAAAGGTAAGAGGCTGCGTTCTTAGACATGAATAACCCAACAATAAATGGTATTTGTTTCCAAAAATTTATTTCGAACTGTTATATTTTGCATATATATATATATATATACAAGTAAATTGATTATAAGAATTTAGGTGTTTTTTTTTTACTTGTTTCAGTCATTTGACTGCGGCCATGCTGGAGCACCGCCTTTAATCGAGCAACTCGACCCCGGGACTTATTCTTTTTTGTAAGCCCAGTACTTATTCTATCGGTCTGTTTTGCCGAACCGCTAAGTGACGGGGACGTAAACACACCAGCATCGGTTGTCAAGCAATGCTAGGGGGACAAACACAGACACACAAACACACACACGCATATATGTATATATATATATACATATATACGACGGGCTTCTTTCAGTTTCCGTCTACCAAATCCACTCACAAGTCTTTGGTCGGCCCGAGGCTATAGTAGAAGACACTTGCCCAAGATGCCACGCAGTGGGACTGAACCCGGAACCATGCGGTTGGTTAGCAAGCTACTTACCACACAGCCACTCCTGCGCCTATATATTTGTTTTGCAAGATTATCGCCGGCGATACTGCTAGTATGTAATAGAACACTCTGTAACTTAACAATTGGTCATTCATGAACCCTGCCGGTGGACTTCTAATGTTACATCTGTCACCGTTTTCTTTAAGTTGATAGATATTCGTGGATACAGAAACGAGGTTATCGACGATGTCGTAAGTGCAGACCGACATTTATGACCCATCCGTCTGGAATTAAATGTTTACACCCGTGCCCAGTGCAATCAAAATTTTTTAAATGCTGTCAAAAATTGGGAAAGGATATGCCATTAGAATCAGGAAATACAGTATAAACAGTTTGAAATATAATATCTAAAAGCGCTTCCTTGGGCACCGAAAGAATGTTATATTTGAAGTTTTACAATGCGTAAACTAGAAATAATGTTTTAGTTAACATCGTTATGTGATATACATATCATTATAAAGAGAATAAGATAGATAATTATATGGAAAGGTATTCGTATGTACGTACATATGGATGCATGTTATATGTATGTGTGGATGAATGTATGTATGCATGCAAGTCAGCATTACGGCACAAGGTTAAATATACTTCGCGAACATTGCGTACAAAGTGTTATGCAAAACCAAGTAAAAGAAAGTGAAACTATGTTCGTTAGAACAAAGCGACATCGTTCCGTGTAGCATTTACAATGAATCAAGGGTTTAATATTGCAGCTTTTTATAACCTAAGATAAAACTTCTAGAAACATTGGAAATATAATTTGGAAGGAATTTCACATAACTTTCTTTAAATCTATCGCCTTAACTTGCGACATACCAGCCGATACTGATTGGCTGAAAAGCATGTTCATTGGCATCCATGCCTTTTACTGCGAAATATTTAAGTTCATGGAGATATCTATACCTTGGCAATATAATCAGGCTGTGGTTCTAAACTGTGAATCTGAGTGAAGTAATTCTAATCTAGACAGAGACTTGATACGGAGTTAAATTTCCCCAGTGAAATATTAAAAGAAGTGCATGAGTAAGAGGGGCAAGTATGTGCAATTGGCGGAGGGATATTTCAGAAACGAGTGGAGGACCAAGTGTATACCACTGGAAGGGGACAGTTAAGTATTCGCATTTCATTTCTTTTTTAAAAAAAGTCCTTGGAACCTAGCAAATAATATTTTTGTTGTTTTTGTAAAATCTCAGAAAATAATTAAAAATTCACATTTTTAGTCAAATTATCTCTCTATATATAAACGGCAGTTTGTCTGTCTGTGTGTCTGTGTGTCTGTCAGGTTGTACCCTCACCCTGACCACAGCTTTCAACCGATTCTGATGAAACTTGACACACACATAGCCCAATGTCATAATTCAAAACTAACGCAGCGAAAATTTTGAAAAGTTCCCCCAGTTCTGAAAAAAAAATCGATAAATTCGACAAGGGGTCGAGAATCTAAGCTTTTTATATTCAACACATTTTCTGTCTACCTTTTTATCGCCGAAAGGGACAGCTAGGAACATCGTATACACAGAAGTATTCGAGTGAAGAGAAAACATTGCAACCTACACATGCGCCTTCGTTCCCTAGAGGGAAAGGACTAGATTGGGATTAGTCGTTGCCTACAAGGGGCTCTTACATACCCGGGCAACGCCGGGCTATGCTGCTAGTTTTGTTATAATTGTAAACCTAGTAAAATGTCACCTGGTCACAGGTTGAGGCTTGATAACTCCAGTGAGGTCGCTTAGGTGAAGTTATATGTTGCAAGAGCCTAAACAGCCAGTAACATTAGGACACTGATGATGTGTCCAAGAATCGCCATCAGTAGATGTGTGAAGACCTAAACTGGCATTGGTGTGACTATTCCTAGCTGGAATACATCAAGGTTTATATTAAGCAATTCGAGGCCTGGATTTTTGCAAGCGGATTGTATGAAACGCATGAGTTGATTTTACTGATATCTGGTGTCTATTTTTATCTGCAAGCTCTACAACTCAATCAAACATAACTGATTCCAAAAGTCACTGTTTAGAAAGGCTCATAGATGATAGGCAAGTAATACGTTGAAGCTGAGAAGAATCCGTATTTGCTTCTTGTATCATGTCAGCCCTCTGTCATATATGCATCACTACTGGAAATACAATGTCTTTGTAGACGTCAATGGTCGACCTCAGTAATGTTATATGACTTAGATTTAACAAATGTCGGAAGGTGCATGTTCCTGTTTATAATATATCCAAAATCTCTCTATATATAAAGCTGAAGTTGTCTGTGTATGGCAGGTTTTGTATCCTTCAACTAACACTATCTCCTCCGAGACCCTGCGGTGCAAGTTGACCAAAATTGAGAGTATGATAGAAGAAGGCTTGCTCTTCCTTCCGTAGAAGAAAAAATTCAAATCGGACCATGTTAACACCAAAAATTATACACATCAAAAAGGTGCTTTTTTTTCTATGAAAATCCCTATTTTTTACGATTTTTTGACTGCTGTGTTGCCATTTTTCGGTGTATTTCAACCAGAAAAATGTTCACTTAAAGAGAATAACAAGCTACATAATGCAAAATTTTTACTTTTCGAAAATTTCAATTCTAAAGGGTCGAAACAAACCCGAGCAACGCCGGGTCATACAGCTAGTATGTAATAGAACACTCTGTAAGTTAACAATTGGTCATTCATGAACCCTGCTGTCAGTGGACTTCTAATGTTACATCTGTCACCATTTTCTGTAAATCGATAAATATTTGTGGATACAGAAACGAGGTTATCGACGATGTCGTAAGTGCAGACAGACATTTATGACCCATCTGTCGAATAAAGATACCATTTCTGGAATTAAATGTTTACACCCGTGCCCAGTGCAATCAAAATTTTTTAAATGCTGTCAAAAATCTGGAAAGGATATGCCATTAGAATCAGGAAATACAGTATAAACAGCTTGAAATCTTTATATATAAAAGTGAAGTTGTGTGTCTGTCTCCTACGATTTAGATTCCTAACTACTCCCACATTTTGCGGTGCAGTTTAACCAAAACCGGGTATCTTATAGTCGTGATTCATATCGAGCCCTTCTGGGTATTAGCGCGCGCCTACGATGAGTCTACGATTTAAAAAAAAATTTACCATCAATTTTTCTCATTTTTAATGCATTTTTGGCATATATAAGGGAAGTAACTCTCTGAAAATTTATTATTAAATCACAGAACGTAAAAAGCTACAGTACCCCCCCCCCTTTGTGGTTAGCCATATTGAGATGGCTATTATACTTTACATCTCTAAAAATGCTTATATAGTTATTTCCCTTACAAACCCGAGCAACGCCGGGCGATACTGCTAGTACAGCATAAACAGCTTGAAATATAATCTCTAAAAGCGCTTCCTTGGGCACCGAAAGAAATCAGACTTGTTACCTTGATAACTAAGTTGATCACAAAGCGTGCAGGTATTTCACAAACCTGTTGTCAAATTCTACGTTGTTCTGTGGGGGTTTCATTTGCATTTATACTTAGGTAACCAGTCATCTATAACTAATAACATTGTATGAAGTAGAGGTAAATATGTGAATGGAAACGGTCGCTAAGCGATTGTGATGTTAGATAGACACTATAGATTTTATTATTATTATTATTATATTATTATTATTATTATTATTATTATTATCATCATCATCATCATTCAGTAGTTTTATTTTTATAACATGCTTTCACTTCACTACCGAGCGGATTGTTTCTGTTTTTAGATTCCACATTTTTGTTACCTCTATTTCCAGGTCTTTGTATTTTGAAAGTTTCTCCATTTCTTTTAGAGACACGTTGTCATCAGCCGGTATTGATACATCAATTAGAAAGCATTTTTTTCCTTCATTATCTCTGACAACTATATCTGGTCTGTTGGCCTTAATTTCTCTATCTGTGTGTATTGGCATATCCCAGAGTATGGTTGCTTTCTCGTTTTCTGTGACATTTTCTGGTGTGTGCTTATACCATCTTTTTTTCTTTGTTATTCCATAATATTGGCATAGCTTCCAGTGTATGTAGGTTCCAACTCTGTCATGTCTGTGAATATATTCCTTCTTAGCCAGGACTGGGCAGCTGGAGATAATATGATTTATTGTTTCTTGTCCATCTTCATATATTCTGCAGTTACTTGTTATATTTCTTTTCATTACATATTTTTGGTAATTCTTGGTGGGAAGGCTTTGGTATTGTGCTGCAATTATAAATCCCTCTGTTTCTGCTTTGAGTCCTGAGCTTCTCAACCATTGCTGGGATTTTTCTTTGTCTATTTCTTTTGTATTTAGTTTAGTCCAGTACTTGCCATGAAGGGGCTTTTCTTGCCATCGTTTTATCATGGTCCATTGCAGCTCTAGTTTTAGTTTTGATTTCATTTGCTTTATAGCTTTTGTTGTGTTTTCTTCTTCTTCTTCTTCTTCTTCTTCTTCTTCTTCTTCTTCTTCTTCTTCTCTTCTTCTTCTTCTTCTTCTTCTTCTTCTTCTTTTTCTTTTTCTTCTTCTTCTTCTTCTACTTCTTCTTATTATTATTATTTGTTAGGTGGTATGATTATTATTATTATTATTATTATTATTATCAAGGCAGCGAGCTGGCAGAATCGTTAGCCCTCTGGACGTAATGCTTAGCGGTATTTTACCCGTCGCTACGTTCTGAGTTCAAATTCCGTGGTTGATTTTTACTTTTCATCCATTCGAGGATCGATAAATTAACTACCAGTAGAAAACTCGGGTCGATGTAATCGACTAGTCGCCTCCCCCAAAATTTCAGACCTTGTGCCTTTAGTAGAAAGGATCATCATCATCATCATCATCATCATCATAGTTTCATAACAGCCAATTTATTACCAAATAGTTTCATGCCGAAAATAAAGAGGCAAGCTCAGCCGTATCTGAGGATTGCTGAATTTGCCAATCCAGTTTTTGCAAGAAAATATTTGACAATAAATTGGATGTCATAAGGCAGAAATATTCCATGAATAATAATAATAATAATAATAATAACTGACAGAAAGATAGATGCTAATAGGCCAGACATCATATTGAAAGACTTCAGACAAAAAACATGCCTCCCCATTGATATGACTGTCCCAATCGATATAAACGTATCTGTCAAGACTTACCAAAAACTGAGCAAATATAAAGATCTTGAAATAAAAATCAGCAAAATGTGGAAACTGAAGACTAAAACAATACCTGTTGTCATAGGTGTCCTGGGAATGATCGCAAAAGGAGCTGATTGCTACCTAACTCAGATACCAGGAAACCCAAAAATGGCAGAAATTCAAAAGACAGTGCTCATGGGAACTGCTCATATCCTATACAAAATACTTTCTATGTAATCTCAAGTTTTAAAACAAACATAATTTTTTTATGGTTTCTTAAACATTTACTAGTACAACACTAAGTATAAAACCAAATATATGGCATCCTAGGCATAACACCAATATGAACTTCCAACTTGTTGTCTCTTGAGGTCTCTGGGTGAGACTTGGAGCCAACTTGTACAAATGTAATGCAAAAGTCAAACATGGAATAATAATAATATACCTACACTATTACCTAATATATGAGTACCTGCATATTTCTCACCCACCTTTGCATGACACCTTTTGTTTTTACAGTCAGATTACATATTTTGGCCGACTAAACATGTATTTTCCAGACACGACAGCAATGTCCAATAGTCTACACTTTATCGAGTATCGATAATTTTGACTAAATCAATATTGTTGTACAGAACATATTATATGTAATCAATGCCTGTCGCAAAACTTAGCCTGTTTCCAAATGCATAATTTATGTACCAGAGGTCTATTTAATTTCAGTTTAGTGTCTTTTGTTCTTTGTGTACCTTGTTTAGATCGATGGAGTTACAGATTATCAAGAACATTGGAGAAATGTGGATTATCAAAAACATTGTTCAAAAGTGGAAAATCTCTAGGATGCAGAGTACTGAAATTTTGGGTGAGGAGACTAGTCGATTACTTCGACCCGAGTGTCCTACTGGTATTTAAATTATCGGCCCCCCCGAAAGGATGAAAGGTAAAATCAACCACGGCGGAATTTGAACTCAGAACGTAGCGACGAGTAAAATACGAAGCTAAGCATTGCATCCAGAGGGCTAACGATTCTGCCTGCTCGCTGCCTTAATAATAATAATAATAATAATAAATAATAATAATAATAATAATAATAATAATAATAATAATAATAATAATAATAATAAACAACACCAAAAACTCCCCCACCACCAAATATATGGCACACTAGGCATAACAACAACATGAACTTCCAACCTGTTGTCTCTTGAGGTCTCTGGGTGAGACTTGGAGCCAACTTGTACAAATATAAAGCAAAAGTCAAACATAGAGTAATAATAATAATGATGATAATAATAATAAAATAATAATAATAATAATAATAATAATAATAATAATAATAATACATTGTTTTGTCTTGGTATAAAAGATGGGCTACAGCAAATATTCTGCTCAATACCACAGATTTGCTTGTCAGCTGTTTGACCTTAACCAGTTGAGCATGTCCCTTAGTGGCTGACGATATGTGCATCTCTGATCACGAGCAGAAGTACTGGGGGAGCATCATAGCCATGTGTTGAGAGGGATTCTTTGGGGTTTGAATAATTCACCTCTGGAAACATGGGTGGTTCTTTCAACATCCTTAAACAACCCTTATTCAGGGACCGTTTGAGCGGGATGGGCTACTCAACCTGAAGAAAATTCTAACTGGGCCCCACCTGCAAGGTCATGTGCTGTTTATCTTGATATGAGATCACCATGTCGCGCACATATGGTTGTGATGCATGTGCCTGGTGTGCCTTTATCAGACGGGTAGTCATGATGGGTATATTGGGCTTCGTATATTTTACCCCAGTGTCACTTTGATGGCATGAACTGCTCTCTCACTCAATAATAATAATAGCCCTGAAGCAGTACCAGGCAGTGACTCCCGTGGCTTCTGATCTTAACTGATTGGAAGTGTTATCATGTACATTGTATTTATATATGCATGCATTTATGGATAAACGTATGCGTGTACATATTTATGTAATGTATGTATGTATGTAGAGACCCCCTCCACACTTTTTTTTTACCAGGAGGAGGTAGTGAGGTTATCGAGCCTTGAGATTAAATACTATAAATAATATAAATTTGTCCTATTGTAAAAAAGACTTTTTTTACAAAGGGGAGAGAAGGAGGGGGGAGGGGGACGGAGGGGGAAGGGGGACGGA
The DNA here is from genome assembly GCF_006345805.1 of Octopus sinensis. NCBI lineage: Eukaryota > Metazoa > Mollusca > Cephalopoda > Octopoda > Octopodidae > Octopus > Octopus sinensis. The sequence goes on along the minus strand of NC_043014.1, from coordinate 8,603,087 downwards.
GGGGGGAGGGGGACGGAGGGGGAAGGGGGACGGAGGGGGGAGGGGGACGGAGGGGGGAGGGGGACGGAGGGGGAAGGGGGACGGAGGGGGGAGGGGGACGGAGGGGGGAGGGGGACGGAGGGGGAAGGGGGACGGAGGGGGGAGGGGGACGGAGGGGGACGGAGGGGGAAGGGGGACGGAGGGGGAAGGGGGACGGAGGGGGGAGGGGGACGGAGGGGGAAGGGGGACGGAGGGGGGAGGGGGACGGAGGGGGAAGGGGGACGGAGGGGGACGGAGGGGGACGGAGGGGGAAGGGGGACGGAGGGGGACGGGGGACGGAGGGGGAAGGGGGACGGAGGGGGGAGGGGGACGGAGGGGGAAGGGGGACGGAGGGGGAAGGGGGACGGAGGGGGAAGGGGGACGGAGGGGGAAGGGGGAGGGAGGGGGAGGGAGGATGTGACAAGGTTTCCTTTGGAAACAATTCAAATTAGGAAGAGGAGGCGGAGAGGGGGAAGAGGGGGAGGATGGTGAGGGGAGAAGAAGGAGGAGGAGGGGGAGAAGAAGGAGGGGGGAGGGGGTGGGGAAGAAGGAGGGGAGGGGAGGGGAGGATGGGGAGAGGGGAGAGGGGAGGAGAAGGAGGGGAGGAGTAAGGGAGAAGATGGAGGAGACGGAGGAGGGAGGAGGCGGAGAAGAAGGATGAGGAGAAGGAGGAGGAGGGGAGAAGAAAGATGAGAGGAGGAGGAGGAGGGGAGGGGAGATGGAGAAGAAGGAGGAGGAGGGGGAGAAGAAGGAGGGGGGAGGGGGTGGGGAAGAAGGAGGGGGGAGGGGGACGGAGGGGGGAGGGGGAGAGGGGAGGAGAAGGAGGGGAGGGGAAGAAGGAAGGGGAGGGGAAGAAGGAAGGGGAGGGGAGAAGAAGGATGAAAGGAGGAGGAGGAGGAGGAGGGGAGGGGGATAAGAAGGGGGAGAGGAGGAGGGGGAGAAGAAGGATGAGATGAGAAGGAGGAGGAGGGGAGAAGAAAGATGAGATGAGAAGGAGGAGGAGGGGAGAAGAAAGATGAGAGGAGGAGGAGGAGGAGGAGGAGGAGGAGGAGAGGAGTAGGCTGTGACTAGGGTCCTTGACACCTTCATTTTGGAGGACTTCCATGGTGCTTTTCCGAAATAGCTGGTGCACTACCACAAGCGCATTGAAGTCAGATTTTCCTACTTAGAAAGAGATTAGGGTTTTGTACTATTTTGAAATTAATGAATGTCTCTCCCAAAGACGTCTCAAAACTTTAGGAATGCACCCTGTACATACATAGGCTTAAGCAATTATTTCTTTTTATCCTATTTTCAGTCAACGGCAACAACGACAACGTGAGCAAATAAACTGTTAAAGTGGTGTTCTGAGTTCAAATTCCGCCGAGGTCGACTTTGCCTTTCATCCTTTCGAGGTCGATAAATTAAGTGCCAGTTGCGTACTAGGGGTCGATGTAATCGACTTAATACCTATGTCTGTCCTTGTTTGTCCTCTCTGTGTTTAGCCCCTTTTGGATAGTAAAGAAATAGGTATTTCGTCTGCCGCTACGTTCTGAGTTCAAATTCCGCCGAGGTCGACTTTGCCTTTCATCCTTTCGAGGTCGATAAATTAAGTACCAGTTGCGTACTGGGGGATCGATCTAATCGACTGCCCCCACCTCCCCAAAAATTTCGGGCCTTGTGCCTAGAGTAGAAAAGAGTATTAAAGTGGTGCATCAAGAGAAAATACCAAACTATTTTTTCTTTTAGCTGTTTCAGTGACTTGGCTGCGGCCGTGCTGGAGCACCGCCTTAAAGGGTTTAGTCGATCACATCGATCCCAGTAACTATTTTCAAAATGTATGGTGTTTATCGTTCTCTTATTGCCGAACCGCTATCACACGGAGAGGTAACCAAACCAACACCGGTTATCAAGTGGTGATGTGAGACAAACACAGTCTCTCTCTCTCTCTCTCTCTATCTATCTATCTATCTATTGTCTGTCTGTCTGTCTGTCCATCCGTCCGTCAGTCTATCTATCCATCCATCCATCCATCCATCCATCTATCTATCTATCTATCTATCCATCTGTTTATCTGTCTATCCATCCATCCATCCATCTATCTATCTGTTTATCTGTCTATCTATCTATCTATCTATCTATCTATCTATCTATCTATCTATCTATCTATCTATCTATCAGTCTGTCTGTCTATTTATCTATCTATCTATCTATCTATCTATCTATCTATCTATCTATCTATCTATCTATCTATCTATCTATTTATTTATCTATCTCTATCGATCTCTTTCTCACACGCAAGCGCGGAGGAATCGTTCTCCACCATTTCCGTCTACCATTAGTCAACTCAGAGCTAGAAGAAGACACCTGCCCAAGATGTCACGCAGTGGGACTGAACCCGAAAGCGCGTGGTTGCAAAGTGAATTTCTTAACCGCAACAGCCATACATGCGCCTGCACATCATCTCACTTACTTAAGTGCAGTTTTATATCTACGTGAATTCACGTAATGTTGTAACATTTATTCTAGGCTTGGTTTATATTGAACAATGAACGTATATTAAAGTAGCTTATATTGTATAATTATTGTTATTATTGACTAAGAAAACCAAAATAATGATTCATCGCAGTCTCAAAGTCGAGTGAAACAATATTTTTGTGCCCTTAGCTTTTTAAATGTTATCCATTTTCTCAACAGAGCTGGTCCCAATTGTAACTGAAGGGAGGTAATTCCATATATATATATCACTAACTCTGCCGGAAACTTCTGTCGTATATTTTCTTAGACTAACAATTACAGAGTTAATGCTAAATATATCAATGTTTGGTTTATGCTCTGACCTAAAGGGATCTTTTCGGTTTGAACGGCAGTTTTTAACATAATTTCTTAGTAACTAAAACATTTTAAACTTCGTGTACTGGTAGAATGTGTTTATAAAACATCTTTTTCTCTTGGCTTTATTGAGAAAATTCTATAGTTTGTAAGATATTTGTTGTGTTTTTCTTCAATTTCTGCAGTTTCAACCAATCAATGACGTCTATTGAGGTAAAAAAAACATTCTGTGCCGTATGAATATGTTCCTCGTTTAAGAAACAGATTGGGTTTATTTACATTTGTGAAGAAAAAAAGATACCCTTCCCCCCACCCCTAAGCCTAAAACAGATCGATACTAGGGTCATAATTATGGGTGACAATTTCATATGACACTGCTAGAAAAAACTGCCGTTCAAACCGAAAAGATCCACCTAAAGAACTATATTTATTGAGCGGTGAGCTGGCAGAAGCGTTAGCACGCCGGGCGATATGCGTAGCCGTATTTCGTCTGCCGTTACGTTCTGAGTTCAAATTCCGCCGAGGTCGACTTTGCCTCTCATCCTTTCGGGGTCGATAAATTAAGTACCAGTTACGCACTGGGGTCGATATAATCGACTTAATCCATTTGTTTGTCCCCTCTGTGTTTAGCCCCTTGTGGATAGTAAAGAAATAGGTATTTATTGATTTTTACTGATTTGGGAAAGAAATGTTTATCCTGTAGCTTTTCGTTGCCATAAGCTTTTACGTAGTTAACCTTTCAAGGGAGATAATTATTCTATTAAAGTGATTTTTTTTTTTTTCTTCTTTCATTGCTCTATTTTTTTTAATAGTTCCTTTCTAGTATCTATTATTTCTAAGACTTTTAAATATTTGCCAATTCATTAATGAAATGTCATTCATCTCCAGTTTAGACTTTTCTAAACATCGATAGATAATTTGTTTCAGTAACACTTTCAAGATGTCTGAGTTTTGAGTTGTCTCCCCTACATTAACTGCATTTACCAAATTTTCAGCAGCGGATGCATGAAAACATATACTCTTTATTCTTTTACTTGCTTCAGTCATATGTTTCACCAATATTATAAGGTTTCCCAGCCTTTGCTATCATTTTAGAAATTTCATAGGATGTCAGTTGACCATTATTTTTACATAATTGATTACTAAATGACTTATTCACTATTTTCCTTGCTTGGAAATTCATTGCACAGTTTTCTAAAATATTTTATTGGATTGTTTTACTTGTCTTTCAGCTTGGTCTCTGAATGGATTTAAGCTGAGCTGGTTTCATGCAATGACAGGACATCCATACATGTGAGACACATTAGTTTCACTTCATTCTGTGGCAACAGAATACAGCCATAAGACAAATATTCAATGGAATACTGTTGGTATTTCCTCTTAGTTGGAGGGACAGAATTTTAGCTTAAGGACCCCATGAAACCCCTTGTCACTTTTCTACTTTACAGAATTTTCAGAAACTTTTTACAAACTTGTCTTCTATACGTGGGAATTCAAAAGATTATGCAAATAAAATTTTTGTGCCTGATTTTGTGCAGGTGGCACATAAAAAACACCATTTGGGCGTGGCTATTGCCAGTACCACCAAACTGGCCCCCGTGCCAGTGGCACATAGAAGCACCCACTGCACTCTCGGAGTGGTTGGCGTTGGGAAGGGCATCCAGCTGTAGAAACTCTGCCAGATCAGATTGGCGTCTGGTTCGCCAGACCTCAGTAAAATCATCCAACCCATGCTAGCATGGAAAGCGGATGTTAAATGATGATGATGAGGAGGATTTAGGCAATTCAGCTGTTGTTTTTAGCACATTGCACAACCACCTGATTCTGTCGTCGTTTCTTTGTCACTATGATGTATTGATATTGTTCAAGAGTGGTCCATTGCTGAAATTTAAGCAAAAACTTCTGAATATCTGTATTTTAAACTCTGATTTTTAAATAATAAAATTCAAAAGAAGTAGGAAATTTGAGGATTTATGGAATTAAAAAATATTTTTTAATTTATTTTAAATTATTTTTTAAAATTTATTTTTTGTAGCAATAAACATATGAATTCCAGTGCATAGAACACAAATTAACAAAATTTTTCTGAAAATTCCCCAAAATAAAAGCCGTGACCAATTGCTACATTCATTTGTTGTATATTTTTTTTTTATTTGATTGGAATTTAAAATATGGATAGTCCGAATTCTTGGTTCACCCTTGGATGTAACTAAATGAGTTTATGGGGAGAAAAATATTGAAAAATATTAATACATGCCAGTGACAAAAAAACAAAGAAAGTATCAGGTGGTCATAAGCTGTACTAAAAATAACAGCTAAATTACCCTTAAATCACATACAATTTATTTTCATAATCATTTGAATTCTCACGTGTTGAAGACAAATTCACAAAAATTTTTTTTTAATTCCAAAACAAAAAAATGCCAGTTATACAAGATATGAAAAATTTCTAACCTTTATCCTTAAAAACTGACCGACTCGGAGATCAGTCTTGTGAAAACATATTGAAATCAACTTGTTAAGAACTAAGATATTTCTTGTGGATTCTCTGTCTGTCTGTCTCTCTCTCTCTCTCTTTCTCTCTCTTTTCTATATACATATATATATATATATATATATATATATATATATATATATATAATCAAAGTAAGCAACAAGGGTATCCTTGTTGCTTATTTTGATTATAATCACCCCATTTTGAATTATATGGATAATTCCATACTAAATTCTGGTGCCTTTAACTTAAGTACCATATTCAACAGAACCTAGATTTTTACTGAACATATGTATATATATATATATTATATATATATATATATATATATAATTCAAATTACGATGAACATAAACAAACAAACGAAGTTTGCTTTAGAAGTGTTGAGATGTCTTAGAAAGTTAAAGAAGTGATTTTAAATTCTCAAACACAGGATAATGCTAATAATATAGCCTGAACAGGATAAGCTACCCCTATTTTTCAGAAAAAAGTGTTGGTGGCCGGCTATGAGACTCGAACTCACACCTTCGTGATTACGTGTCGCGGTGCTCTGAACCGTTAAGCTAAACTACCTACACCACAAATTCTTATATCTTAAATTTGCAGTAGAATTTGTAGTGTGAGTGGTTTTAGCTTAATGGTTCAGAGCCCCGTGACGCATAATCATGGAGGTGTGAATTCCAAGTGTTTGACAGAATGATGAGAAATATATGAAAAAATAATAAGGAAAAAAAGGTTCCATTTAATGAAACATTTGAATATATATGCAATAATTGTAAAGCTGAAAAAGAATGCTTTTAGCTGTTGAGAGATGTAATTTTATAATTCTTTTATTTACATGCTTCATAAAATAAGACCAGTTTAGAAGTAGAAATATGTGTGTGTATATGTGTATACCTTTAACTGCTATTGGTCAAACCAAGGTCAAGTTCAGTTGTGTCGAAAGAAGGAACTCGGCTTAGAGACAATAACATTTTCTATCAATCTCTTTATACATTCATATAGGCGCTGGAGTGGCTGTGTGGTAAGTAGCTACAGATATAGCTCCACATATAACATTACTTGTAACACGCACAGGTAAAAAATGAGTTCTTTATAATTCTAACCTAGAAACGCTTCCACAACTGACCGAAGACTGTTTGATTTTGTTATTTTCCTACTTTGTGCCTATGTGAGTTACAAGTAATGTTATATGTAGAGCTATATCTGTAGTAAATAGGAATAAGCGGTGTTTGGCTGCTATTTCTAAATTTTCAGTATGCGGTTAAGCAGCCTGTTGCTTAACCCTAATTATATATATATACGAGAAACTTTTTCTAAAAGTTCCTACCAATTATGGTTCTCTTTTCATACCAATAACTACTTGGTAATAATTATTAATTTTAGAATTAATAATTATTTACCCTATATATATATATATATATATATATATATCTTCATCATCATCATCATCATTTAGCGTCCGCTTTCCATGCTAGCATGGGTTGGACGGTTCAACTGGGGTCTGGGAAGCAAGGAGGCTGCACCAGGCCCAGTCTGATCTGGCAATGTTTCTACAGCTGGATGCCCTTCCTAACGCCAACCACTCCGTGAGTGTAGTGGGTGCTTTTTACATGCCACTGGCACGGGGGCCAGGCGAGGCTAGCAATGGCCACGATCGGATCGTGCTTTTTACGTGCCACTGGCATGGAGGCTAGTCGGGGCGGCGCTGGCAACGGCCACGATCAGATGGTTCGCTTACGTGCCTCCGGCACTGGTATCACGGCTGCAATTTCCATACATATATATATGTATGTGTGTGTATATGTTTGTGTGTCTGTGTTTGTCCCCCCAACATCGCTTGACAACTGATGTTGGTGTGTTTATGTCCCCGTATCTTAGCAGTTTGGCAAGAGAGACCGATAGAATAAGTACTAGGCTTACAAAGAATAAGTCCTGGGGTTGATTTGCTCAACTAAAGGCGGTGCTCCAGCATGGCGACAGTCAAATGACTGAAACAAGTAAAGAGTATTCATACTTAAAACAAACACACATACACTCTCAGATACATACACGCATACATACAATCCTGATAACAACTGGGAACTTCCACAGAAACAGTGATGTTGACAGGGTCTACCTAAGAAGAAATGAAGGTGGTAGAGCCTGAGATCAAATGCTGTATGGTATTTATATATATATATCAAGGCGGCGAGCTGGCAGAAACGTTAGTACGCCGGTCGAAATGCTTAGCGGTATTTCGTCTGCTGCTGTGTTCTGAGTTCAAATTCCGCCGAGGTTGACTTTGCTTTCATCCTTACAGGGTCGATATAATCGACTTAATCCGTTTGTCTATCCTTGTTTGTCCTTTCTGTGTTTAGCCCCTTGTGGGTAGTAAAATCCAGCTGTAGAAACACTGCCAGACCAGACTGGAGCCTGGGGCAGTCCCTAGCTCCCCAGACCCCGGTCGAAACCGTCCAACCCGTGCTAGCGCGGAAAACGGACGTTAAACGATGATGATGATGATGATGATAATGCAGTCCTTAAAGTGAAGTGAGCAACATTGTATGAGTTGGCAGTGAGCTCCTTACAAAACTCTCTTATCTCAGAGAGGACCTGGATGGAAAGCACTCATCATCATCATCGTTTAGCATCCGCTTTCCATGCTAGCATGGGTTGGACGGTTCAACTGGGGTCTGGGAAGCCAGAAGGCTGTATCAGGCCCAGTCTGATCTGGCAATGTTTCTACGGCTGGATGGCCTTCCTAACGCCAACCACTCCGTGAGTGTAGTGGGTGCTTTTTATGTGCCACCAGCACAGGTGCCAGATGAGGCTGGCAAACGGCCACGATTGGATGGCACTTTTTATGTGCCACTGACACGGGGGGCCATGTGAGGCTGGCAATGGCCACGAACAGATGGTGCTTTTTACATGCCACCGGCACGAGGCTAGTCGGGGCGGCGCTGGCAACGGCCACGTTCAGATGGTTCTCTTACGTGCCACCGGCACTGGTATCACAGCTGCAATTTCCATTGATGTTGATCGATTTCAATTCTCAGCATACAAAAAAAAAAAAAAGACTATGCCTGGAAGCTTGAAGAAAACAGTAGAACTGACACAAGGTGCAGCCTCCCTTGGACACAAGACCACTACATCACATCACATTTTGCAGGCTATGCATTTGCAATCCAGGAACAGGAGATTGCCACAAAATTACCTGGTGAAAAAGAGATAGTGACGCTCTTGTAATCCCAAGGTGCAACTGTGGAAAGCATCATGATGAGATTAGCAGCTGTCCTAAAATGTTGTCACGGTACTACCTCTCTATGTTGTTACTAAAACAATTTTCAATAAACCATCTTTTTAGGGATAATCTAGGACATAACGTAGAATGGGGATGTGATTTAGGTAGGGGGATACTTTGGCTGTTATTTTTAGCTTGTCGAGCGACCAGGTAGAGACTTTTTCATTGGTTCAGTTGCGTGATGAGATTTTTATATATATATATATATATATATATATATATATATATATATGTATGTATGTATATCATCGGCAAAAGTTAGAGAGTAAGTCAAAAGCTGAGAGTTTCATGTATTGGCACTTATCAAACCACGAATTTGGTCATTGTCACTCTGTAACTTCTGCCTATTTATGTATGTGTGTGTATATATATATATATAAATCAAATGGGGTGATTATAATCAAAATAAGCATCAAGGATATCCAAGGTAGAGTAGTACAGTGTTTAATAAAATGAAGTAGCATGAAACGGTTGTACTACACTACCTTGGATATCCTTGTTGCTTATATATATATATATATATATATATATATATATATGAGACTTGTTTTATTTATATTTCCTGAGCGCCATACTAATACAATTGTTGTTTGTATTCCACCTGCCTTCGTCTTTTGTTTTTCCGTAAACCTGCCTTCGTCTTTTGTCTATTTTCATAAAGCTTCCCGTTATATATATATTATATATATATATATATATATCATCATCATCATCATCATCATCATCATCATTTAGCGTCCGCTTTCCATGCTAGCATGGGTTGGACGGTTCAACTGGGGTCTGTGAAGCCAGAAGGCTGCACCAGGCCCAGTCTGATCTGGCAGTGTTTCTACGGCTGGATGCCCTTCCTAACGCCAACCACTCCGTGAGTGTAGTGGGTGATTTTTACGTGTCACTGGCACGGGGGCCAGGCGAGGCTGGCAACGGCCACGATCGGATGGTGCTTTTTACGTGCCAAGCAACAGGCTACTTAACCACATACCAAAAATTTAGAAATAGCAGCCAAAGACCGCTTATTCCTATTTACTACAGATATAGCTCCACATATAACATTACTTGTAACTCACATAAGTAAAAAATGAGTTCTTTATAATTCTAACCCAGAAACGCATCCACAACTGACCGAAGACTGTTTGATTTCGTTATTTGCCTTCTTTTTACCTATGTGAGTTACAAGTAATGTTATATGTGGAGCTATATCTGTAGTAAATAGGAATAAGCAGTCTTTGGCTGCTATTTCTAAATTTTCGGTATGTGGTTAAGCAGCCTGTTGCTTAACCCTAATCATATATATATGAGAAACTTTTTGTAAAAGTTCCTACAAATTATGGTTCTCTTTTCATACCAATAACTACTTGGTAATAATTATTAATTTTAAAATTAATAATTATTTACCCTTATATATATATATATATATTATATATATATATTATATATATATAGAGAGAGAGAGAGGAGAGAGGAGAGAGAGAGAGAGGAGAGAGAGAGAGATACCGGAGTAAACACATAAATGTGAAACAAGGTGGAAAAAAGAGTACTCAAATACCAGTGGTAGAGTAATATGCTTTATTTAAAAGCAGCGGAAAATTCAACAAAACCTGTTACTCTGAGTTTCACGTTCCCGTTCGTCGGACAGTTTTTGCTAAAATAGAACCGATATGCCAATTCTATCAAGACTAGTATAAACACTACACCTTTAAAAATGGACTTGTTTGATTGGTCCTTTACAAATAACGGTCAATTTCGAGCGATAAACAAAAATTAGCTCCAAAAAAAAAAAATATATATATATATACATAAAATTATAAAATTCGAGGTAAAAACCTTACATCGAATCTTTGGTTAAAATACATATTGTCATTAATAAAAGAAAATATAATTAATACATGGAAATTGAAATTAAAATGTTAAAATGCATTAAAATATTACATATCAGTACATACTCTTACTAAACTATACATATATACATCAACATACACAGATAGATGTGCGAAGACCACATACATATACAGACATATAAATACAAAGTTAAAATATATACACAAATGCACGTACACATGTATACGCAATGTAGTTCGCATGTAAAATCACTGTATCCATATAGACTATAAGCTAAATTCAACAACTGAAAAAGATGGAACTTTACCCGCTGGATTTTTCTCAGAACAAATATACCTATCCCTGCACAGAAGCAATATCTCAAAGGTCTTGTAGAGAAAACGGAAGAGTTTGTTCGAAAATTGAGATGGAAAGCCTTCTTCTTTGATACTAAACAGAAAACCGACGGAAACAAATATGAACTTAAATCTCCCAGAAATCCACCACCTATTCCGGAATTTCGAGAAAGACCTTTTCGAACTTATTAGGAAAATTAAATTCCGTAAATATAGCAACCAATTACAGAGAAATATGAATGAAAAAATTAAGGAGATTAACAGCTCGAATAAGATCTTCGTTAATTCTGATAAGACAAGGAACTTATATGTACTTGATAAGGACGCTTAGAAGCGTCTAATTTCGAATAGTGTCACAGATACATACAAAAAATATAACACAAATATATACAAAGAGGTGAATTTGGAAGCAAGAAGAATAGCTAACAATCTTACGATTAGTGATAGGATAGAATATCTTTCCCCACGACCAACTTTTATTACACTAAAAGACAATAAAGCCAATTTTAATAGAAACCCCAAATGTAGATTGATAAATCCGGCTAAAACTGAGATAGGCATTATTAGCAAATATATTTTGGACCGTATTTTAACTAAGTTAGATAGTGAATTAGATTTGAGAATTTGGAAGAATAGTAAGTCAGTCATAGAGTGGTTTAAAGGCATTAGCTTTAAGCATAATTGCAGTTTTAGGCAGTTCGATATTATTGACTTTTACCCGTCAATATCTAGGGCTTTACTCCTAAGAGCATTGGACTTCGCCAAGCAGTATGTCGACATCGGTAGCTCAGAAATTGATATCATCATACATGCGAGGAAATCACTTCTTTTTTTCGAGGATTCCACCTGGATTAAGAAGAGTGAGGATTCTCTTTTCGATGTACCGATGGGGGCATACGACGGGGCTGAGTTATGTATGCTCATAGGAGCCTTTATTCTTCATAATCTAAAAATAGAATTCCCATTTATAGATGCAGGTTTATATAGGGATGACGGCCTTATAGCCACCCATAATTTAAACGGCCATGAATCAGATAGGCTTAGGAAGGACCTTATTGCTTTCTTCCAAATAATGGGCTTACGGGTTACAATAGATACTAACCTGAAAAGTGTAGATTTTTTTATTTGTAAATTTTAATATAAGGTCGGATAAATTAAACCTTACCGTAAGCCCAATGACAAGCTATCGTATATTAGCAAATATTCGAACCATCCACCAGTTATCCTTAGGAACTTAGTCAGCAATGTAGGTAGAAGAATATCGTCAATTTCTTCGGATGAGGCAGCATTCCATAATGCTGCACCTTATTACGATAGCGCATTAAGGAATAGTGGATTCTCTGAGAAGATCCAGTACAACCAGCTTAATGCTGGTAGTAATGCTGCGCGCAGAACTAGGACCAGGAAAGTTTTGTGGTTCAACCCGGCTTTCAATTTGGCCGTAAAACTAATATAGGTAAGGAATTCTTGAAATTAGTCTCTAGGCATTTTAAGCAGGACCATAAATTCTATAGAATATTTAATAGAAGAACCCTTAAGATTAGCTATTCTTGTTGCAGGAATTTCGCCTCTTACATTAGCCAGCATAATAGGAATCCGATTGATATTAAGTATGGTGCCGAGATAGATAGATAGATAGATAGATAGATAGATAGATAGATAGATAGATAGATAGATAGATGTACACATTCTCATATATGATGCTATAAAAACATCTCTGGTTATTAAAGAAGGGTTTTGTTAGCGGAGATTTTCAGTTTAAATTTTTCTGTTGTCGAAGACTCATCGTTTAGTCAATGGACCTGGAAATTGTTATTTGCAAACAGCAGCAGTAATTTTCTTCAGCTGAATACACGTCACTGATTGGTAAAAATTACCCAAATATGACAACTTTAACACGAAATCTTTATATATAGAAGAAAGGTTGTGTGTCTGTCTACTCCGATTTAGATTCCTAACTACTCCCACATTTTGCGATGCAGTTTAACCAAAACCGGGTATCTTATAGTCGTGATTCATATCGAGCCCTTCTCTGTATTACCGCGCGTCTACGATGAGTCTACGATTTTTAAAATAATTTACCATCATTTTTTTCCATTTTAATGCATATTTTTTTTAATAAAGGGAAGTAACTCTCTAAAAATGTCTACGATGAGTCAACGATTTAAAAAAAATTTACCATAATTTTTTTCCATATTTAATGCATTTTTTCGCTATTTTTTGGCTATAACTCTCTAAAAATGCTTTATAGTTATTTCCCTTACAAACCCGAGCAACGCCGGGCGATACTGCTAGTAACTTCTAAAATACAAAATTTTGTCAAAACCGTTAAGAATAAACACTGTTCTACAAGACACATTCTACCAATATCCAAAGTTTCAAAGAGTTTAGTCACAAAAAAAATTAATTAAAACATCTGTACGTCAAACGGAATAAATCCAATTTTGGTATACCACTGCCGTCACTTCCAGCCTTTTAGAAACAATTTACTTTCCTTTTTTTACAAAGGTAAACTGCATGTTAACCTCAGTCGATACCATCGATCTCAGTATGTTTTGTTATTTATTTTATTGACCCCATAAGGATGTAAAGCGAAGTTGGCCTCGACAGGATTTGAACTCAGAATGTAAGCAAATATTGGTTCCAATGACGAGGGTCCCAGTTGATCCGATCAACGGAACAGCTCACTTGTGAAATTAACGTGTAAGTGGCTGAGCACTCCACAGACATGTATACCCTTCACGTAGCACTCAGGGAGATTCAGCGTGAAACAGAATATGATAGGGCTGGCCCTTTGAATAACAGGTGCAACTCATTCTTGCCCCTTGAGTGGAATAGAGCAACGTGAAATAGAGTGTCTTGCTCAAAGACACAGCGTACCATCAGGAACTGAACTCACGCGGGAAAAACTTCTGCCCTTCTTTCCCCACCCCACCCTAGTTTCTCCCAAATTTGTTAATTTAAAAAAATTTTTTGCCCCCCCCCCCGTTTTCAGATACAGAGGTTCCAGAAAATTGCCAAAAATCGACAATGTTAAATTCCACCACCCCCCACTTGCCCCCCACTCCAAATTCTTCAATTTTGACTTTTTTTCCCCAACACTAACCCTAACCTTAAAACCTAAACCCTAGCATCCTGACCCTAAAATCCTAACTCTAACCGTAACTACAGAAATGTTTTGAAATTTTTGTCCGAATCATAATGTCCGTATTTTTCGGCACATTTTGAAAAAAGGAAGATTCTGAAAAAAAGTTTTTAAAAATGAAGGAAATGGGTGGGGGAAGGGTATCTTTTTTTCTTCACAAATGTAAATAAACCCAATCTGTTTCTTAAACGAGGGACATATTCATACAGCACAGAATGTTTTTTTTACCTCAATAGACGTCACTGATTGGTTGAAATTGCAGAAATTGAAGAAAAAAACAACAACAAATATCTTACAAACCATAGAATTTTCTCAATAAAGTCAAGAGCAAAAGATGTTTTATAAACATATGCTATCAGTACACGAAGTTTAAAAGTGTTTAGTTACGTGGAAATTATTTTAAAAAACTGCCGTTCAAACCGAAAAGATCCCGGAAAATTGCCAAAAATCGACAATGTTAAATTTTTCCCCTCTTTCCCTCCCACCCCAAATTCTTCAATTTTGACTTTTTCCCCTAACACTAACCCTAACCCTAAAACCCCAACTCTAACCGTAACTACAGAAATTTGTTTTGAAATTTTTGTCGAATCACAATGTCCGTATTTTTCCGCATATTTAGAAATAAAGATTTTTTTGTTTTTAATTTTACAAAAATTTTTGGAAACTTTTTTCAGAATCATAATCTCCGTACTTTTCGGCATATTTTGAAAAAAAAAAAAATTTCCTTAAAAAGTGAAAAAGATGAAGGAAATGGTGGGGAGGGGGAGTAATTTAAAAATTGCCGATTTTTGCCAATTTTTTTTTTTTTTTTTTGAAGATTCGTATTCCCCGTAGCCGAAAAGGAGGGGGTTGTGTCGAAAAAAAAATTTTTAAGGGTAGTTTTTTTTTAGGGGGGACGGGCGGAAGACTTGCCCTCACACGGACCTTACCATCGTGAGGAGAATATTCTAACCGCTAACACAATTACAGTGGATTTCAAGTCGTAATTTCCGAAATAGTAGTCCGGTGCTTTATTCATTCTCCCATAAAAAGATTAGCGTAAAATTCTATGTTCTGCCACATTCCAGAAGCCAACCAGGGTGAACATAACGGGCGAAAATGCGTAGCCGTATTTCGTCTGCCGTTACGTTCTGAGTTCAAATTCCGCCGAGGTCAACCTTGCCTTTCATCCTTTCGGGGTCGATAAATTAAGTACCAGTTACGCACTGGGGTCGATGTAATCGACTTAATCCGTGGTTAAACTAAAGCGTTAAACCCGGTCACAAAAACAAAAAAAAAATGTGTGCAATAGGTGTAAAACAACTTCCTCTAAACGAATATGAAAAAAAAAAATGCGCGCACGCGAAAGGGGAGTGGGGGAGAGGCCTCGGAAAATTCACATCGGGAATTTCCGAAAGCGTCTGAGGGGCTGACCCGGGCACCAAAACAAAACAAAAAAAATAGTGTAATAAGGCTCTAAACGAATATGAAAAAATTGCGCGCACGCGAAAGGGGAGTGGGGGTGATGCCTCGGAAAATTCACATCGGGAATTTCCGAAAGCGTCTGACCTGGGCACCAAAACAAAAACAAAAATAGTGTAAAACAATTTGTTCTAAACGAATATGATGAAAAAAAAATGCGCGCTCGCGAAAGGGGTGGGGTGGGGGAAAGGCCTCGGCCATCTTCAGTCCACGGCCTTTAAAAAAATAGTATAATTGGTGTAAAACTTCTTGTTCTAAACGATTATCAAGAACACACACACTCACACATGAATCATAAACTCCGTATTTTTGTACGTATTTCGCAAAGAAAAAAAAAAGAAAGAAAGAGAATAAATTCTGGAAAAAGTGAAGAAATGTTGGATCTCCGCCGTGTGGATCAAAATGCGTGTCAGAATCTAACTATATATAAATCAATTGACAATGCATATATGGATTCGTCTTTCTCTTTGCTTAGTCGTTTTTACCGAATTTTATTTGGCCTGATAAAGTTTATAAGTATTTTCTCCATTTCAGATAGGCATCCGATGGGTATTTTACAGATTTACTAGCGTAGCAAGATTGCACTGAGTTTTTAATTCAGTCGGCTACAATAGGTTATACTATACTGTATGACTGTATTAAGTTCCAGTAAAAATAATAAAATAAAAATAAAAAGTAAGCAGATCATTTTTTTAAAGAATAATATAAATGTACGTTTGTAATGTACCCTTTTAAAATTCTCAGATATCTATCTATCAAACAAATGTCAAGTGTTTTAAAATTTGTTCAGTGGAAAAAACAGGTAGTGAGATAAATTTGGTCGTTCCTCCCTAAGTCTAGAATAACTAAGTAATATTAATCATAATTTTCCAAAAAGCCTAACAATTCGCAAATGTTTAGCTCTAAGTTCAGAATATTTTCATTTCAATTACCAACAGGTCATCTATTAGTTGACAGCAAGAAAAAGATTAACTGCGATATATGCATATTCACTCGGAAGGATTATAAATAATCCAATCAAAGAATGTTTCGCTTCACCAAAGTGTGTTTATGTAACTGTATTTCTTGAAAAGATCTTGTAGAAAAACATGGTACTAACAAGTGAAATTAAGTTATCTCATAAGGAATGTTTTCTTTAACTTTAAAATATCTTCACTTTTTCCAGAATTTTTTCTCTTTCTTTTTTCTTTTGCGAAATATGTACAAAAATACGGAGTTTATGATTCATGTGTGAGTGTGTGTTCTTGATAATCGTTTAGAACAAGTAGTTTTACACCAATTACACTATTTTTTTCTTAGTTTAAAGACCGTGGACTGAAAATGTGAAATTTCCGAGGCCTCTCCCCCACCTCTTCCCTTTCGCGAGCGCGCATTTTTTTCATCATATTCGTTTAGAGCAAGTTGTTTTACACCTATTACACTATTTTCGTTTTTTTTTTGTGCCCGGGTTTAACGCTTTAGTTTAACCTAATCCGTTTGTCTGTCCTTGTTTGTCCCTTCCGTGTTTAGCCCCATGTGGATAATAAAAAAAACAGATAACTCAAAAAGCCCGTCGTATGTGCGTGTGTGTGTCTGTGTTTCATCACCGCTTGACAACCGGTGCTGGTTTGTTTATGTCCCTGTAACTTAACGGCGGGGTGGGGTGGGCGGTGGAAGTACTGAGATCGATTCGTTAGACTAAAATCTTTTTGTGCAGGCAGTGCCCCAACATGGCCGCAGTCTAATGCCTGAAACAAAGCATAAGAAAATATTATATAACCGTGGATCTACATCATCCGAAAGACATTCGAAGTAAATTTCTTTATTTTTTCTTTCACAAGTTGTGAAGAAACAAAGCCGGGATGCGGGTGGGGGTGGAGGTGGACCCGCTTGTGTAAGAAATGCCAGTAAAAAAAATAGGTTTAATAAGGAGCAAGATCAAGGGACCCGGGACGAAGTTCACTTGCAAAGTTTACTAATTAAGAAATTGAAGGCCCGATCGGATGTGACCTTTGTGGAAAAAAGCGTTGACTTCCGGTGGGTCACTGTTGTAAAGTTAATTGAAAATTATTGTAGGCGATGTTAAACCGGTGAAGCTCTGTCGAGTTGTCAGTTGGAAAACATAGACACACACACACACGAGCTATATATATATACACATATATAAACATATACATACACAGAGATATTGGCAACAACAACGAAGCGAGTTGGAAATCTTGCGACTTTTACCAATGTCATAGATACAATTTAAAGCAGTTTACCATGGATGAAGACCGCATGTACCAGGTACTGAATGATGTCTTCAAACATAAACAATTTAAGTCAGACCTACAGAGGAAAGCTATTGAAACTATCATTAAAGGTATATATATTATTATATTACCTCTGACTTGTTTCTCAATACGAAATAAATAACAAACAAAAACAAAACATTTATGTCTGCTACACACATACTATCTATCTATTAGCCTATCTATCTGTCTATCTATTTATCTGTCTATCTACCTATCTGTCTATCTATTAGACTATCTATCTATTAGTCTATCTACCTATCTGTCTGTCTGTCTATCTATCTATCTACCTACCTACCTATATGTCTATCTATCTATCTATTAGACTATCTACCTACCTATCTATCTGTCTGTCTATCTATCTATCTATCCATCCATCTATCTGTCTGTCTATCTATCTATCTATTAGACTATCTATTAGTCTATCTATCTACCTACCTATCTGTCTATCTACCTACCTACCTATCTATCTGTCTGTCTATCTATCCATCTATCTGTCTGTCTATCTATCTATCTATTAGACTATCTATCTATCAATTAGTCTATCTATCCATCTATCTACCTACCTATCTATCTATCTATTTATCTTTCTTTCTCTCTCAACTCCCCTAGGTCTTATTAAGTTTTGATTTCAAAACCTGAAGGAGCCACGAAGTGTTTGTTATTACCTGAACGATCAAAAAATGTGCTCCCCATAATGAAAAGAAAAAAAGCTTGTTTTAGTAACTTAATTGATTTTGGTCAATTAAATTACTAAAACAAGGTATTAAAACGGAGAAAGAGTTTCTTTTATGATTGTAATATTATTTAAAACAATCCTTGATAATAATATTTATCAGAAATATTAAAACTTTACATTCAACGATCTGTGCTTCAAGGAAGAGTTGGTCACCTTTTGCGTTTTGCATTGAAAACTTATGAACTTATTCACTTAGTTTATTATATTGTGATATGTTTAGATACACCCACGGCCTTTTAATGTGTCTCTCTTTTAAGAAAATCCCTCTGTGATGAATACAACAAACATTTATTTTATTTAAATCTCGACATTGGATGTTTTGTGTTCGCCATTCATCACCGCGGAAGTCAAAACAGATACCAGTGATGTTTGATACCAGCTTGATGACTGGCTGTATCGTCCTCCAGAAAATCTGTTTGTAGGTACTTGTTAAAATGATAGAGTGCTAGTTTAATAATAATTATTATTTCACGGGGGTCGATTCATCCTTAGCTGTAACTTGTGGGTAACGATATTTGGCAATATTTATTTCAGCTAGCTCAGGCCTTTAACGGATTTGAGTTCAAACTCCACTGAGGTCAGCTTTGCCTGTCATCCCTCCGAGGTCGATAAAATTAAGTAGCAATCACCTACAGGTATCGATAAAATAATTTTAACTCCCTCCCTATACATTTCTGGCTGTATTTTATACGATCGACAATAATAAAACAGTGTTTCTTATAGTTTCAAGTTTCAGAAAGCGAGCTGTTCTCATGTAGTAGGGTGATAGGAACGGTAACAGCACGTTGGTGCGTGGCTGAGGTGTCTAAATATTAAGATAATTGCTTAGTTATAAGATAGGGGGGTTTATTTTCGTTCTGTGAGAAAAGAATGTTGGTGTAAATACATGATCACGAATCCACTAAAAATAATTTCATCGTGTTTATGTGCGTGACGTGTGTGTATGTGTGTGTGTGTGTACACACGTCACTGCGTCGCGGTGGCTTCTAACTCGAGTTGCATGGTAAACTTTCGGTTTCAGTAACCCATACTCTGCGTATATTATTGAGCACTCTCCCTCCCATTCGTTCGACCACAATTCTACGTTTCCGAAACGCAAACACACAGGAGTGGTTTCATAGAACAAACAAGCTAATTACAACTCTATACATGATCATACATATATATATATATATATATAATTAATTAAGGGTAGAAATTGATATTTATCAATTAAAAACCAGTGGTCTAGCATATTAAAAAAGAATCCGAAGATTAAAATATTTATATATACCAATTAAGGACTGAAAACGAAAAGTGGACAGTCAACATGCTAGATATAGACGTCAAATCGCCATTCTCCACAAAAGATTATGTTGATTCAGAACATAATCTTTTGTGGAGAATGGCGATTTGACGTCTATATCTAGCATGTTGACTGTCCACTTTTCGTGTTCAGTCCTTAATTGGTACACACACACACACACATATATATATATATTATATATATATATATATTATATATATATATATATATATATATATATATATATATATATATATATATATTTATGGCAGTGAACTGGCTGAATCGTTAGCACGCCGGGCGAAATGCGTAGCCGTATTTCGTCTGCCGTTACGTTCTGAGTTCAAAATCCTTTCGGGGTCGATAAATGGGCCCCGGGACTTATTCTCTGTAAGCTTAGTACTTATTCTATCGAACCGCTAAGGTACGGGATCATAAACACACCAACATCGGTTGTCAAGCGATGGTGTTGGGGGACAAACATATATACATATATATATATATTATATATATATATATATATATATTATATATATATATATATATATATATATATATAGAGAGAGAGAGAGGAGAGAGAGAGAGTTGGCCTGAGGTGCCACAGACACACACACATAAGTGTGTGTCTATACTAGGTATATAATCGTGCAATGAACTATTTCCTCCTCAGATACATGTAAAATATTCAATTTAGTTTTTCCAGGAAAATAATAAAACTAAAAATAGCGTCAAAAAGGAAAAGAAGAAATGAAACAGAACTTTCATCATCGTTATATATATATATGTACGAACTTGGCAGTTTGCCGGCTATAGCGGAGCTCACCAAGGCTATTGACGCCCTAGCCAGGGGCAAGTCTCCGGGAAGAGACGGCATCCCCTCAGAGATCATCAAATATATATATACTCTTTTACTTGTTTCAGTGAGTTGACTGTGGCCGTGCTGGAGCACCGCCTTTAGTCGAGCAACTCGACCCCGGGACTTATTCTTTGTAAGCCCAGTACTTATTCTATCGGTCTCTTTTGCCGAACCGCTAAGTGAAGGGGACATAAACGCACCAGCATCTGTTGTCAAGCAATGCTAGGGGGACAAACACAAACACACAAACATACACGCACATATATACGACGGGCTTCTTTCAGTTTCCGTCTACCAAATCCACTCACAAGGCTTTGGTCGGCCCGAGGCTATAGAGAAGACACTTGCCCAAGGTGCCACGCAATGGGATGAACACGAAACCATGTGGTTGGTAAGCAAGCTACTTACCACACAGCCACTATATATATATATATCTTTGTTTCAGTCATTAGACAGTGCCCATGCTGGAGCACCGCCTTGAATTTTTAGTCGAATGAATCGAACTCAGTACTTCTTTTTTTTTTTTAAGTCTGATATCGATTACTTTTGCCAAACCGCTAGGTTACGGGGACGCAAAGTCACCAACACCGGTTGTCAAGCGATGGTGGAGGAACATATATAGACACACTCACACACACAACGGGATTTTTTTCACTATCTGTCTACCAGATCCACACGCAATGCTTTGGTCGGCCTGGGGCTACAGTAAGGACACTTGCCTAAGATGCCGCACAGTGGGACTGAACCCGAAAACCATGTGGTTAGGAAGCAAGTTTCTTACCACCCGGTCACGCCTGTGCCTATATATAATATATATATATATATATATATATATATATATATATATATATTATATATATATATATTATATATATTTATTTATTATTTTTTTTTATTTGCTGGGGTCATCGTCTTGAAATGTATTTAATCGAACAAATCGACCCCAGAACTTATTCTTGTAAGCCTGGTACTTATTCTATCAATCTCTTTTGCCGAACCGCTATTTATACGGGGACGTAAATACACCAACATCGGTTGTCAAGAGATGGTGGGGGGAGGGAACAGACACAAATATTTACATACATACATATATATATATATACATCTTTTTCTCTTGGCTTTATTGAGAAAATTCTATAGTTTGTAAGATATTTGTTGTTTTTTTCTTCAATTTCTGCAATTTCAACCAATCAATGACGTCTATTGGAGGTGAAAACATTCTGTGCCGTATGAATATGTCCCTCGTTTAAGAAACAGATTGGGTTTATTTACATTTCTGATGAAAAAAAGATACCCTTCCCCCACCCCTAACCCTAAAACAGATTGAAATGCAATAGATCGATACTAGGGTTATAATTATGGGTGACAATTTCATATGACACCGCTAGAAAAAACTGCCGTTCAAACCGAAAAGATCCTCTAGGATACCTCTAATCTAATTTTTGCCTTTCTAATACGTTAGAGTGTGATTTTAGAGAGAATTGCCTTTTATTTCTAGCAGGGCGAACGACCGCATAAAGGCTGTCTTGGCAGTTGACACTTTTTTTTCCCGTTTTTGAAAAGTTTCGCTTTTTTTTAACTTGGTTTCCCAAGATCCTACTGCGTGGCACCTTGAGTGCTTTCTGACACAAGAGTCAGATCGACATATATGCCTGCTTTGTCGAGATGGATTTCAGAAGCGGAAACTGTGGAAGTCTAGTCGGGGGTGTCGTTTCTGTTATTGTTGGGTAGTTGATTTGATTTGTTCAAGGTTTTTTATGTCACTGCTTTTGGGTCTTTTCCTTTTGAACGGCAGTTTTCAACACAATTTCTAAACACTTTTAAACTTCGTATACTGGTAGAATGTGTTTATAAAACATTTTTTCTTGACTTTATTGAGAAAATTCTATTCGAAATATGTTACAAACCATAGAATTTTCTCAATAAAGTCAAGAAAAAATGATGTTTTATAAGGACATTCTACCAGTATACGAAGTTTAAAAGTGTTTAGTTAACTAGAAATTGTATTGAAAACTGCCGTTCAAAAGGAAAAGATCCCTACTGGATCTTTTGGTTTTGTGTATCCGAGTTGCAAGGTTTCAGACTAGGAGTTCGGTCTGAGGTCAACTACATCCTACCAACCAGCCTCGGAAGCCCCAGAAAAGCTTTTGGGCACAGCACTTCTTCATTCAAATGTGATGTAAAAAAAAAAGACATTATGAGTCGTCTGTTATCCCAATATGAATGTAAACCAAAATACATCTGAAAAACACACACGCGTGTATGTAGGTGTGTATATGTGCGTGTGTATCCAAGTTTAAAGTTTTGGCGGGTTTTTTTATGTTTCGTTTTTCTCTTATTACATACAAGAGAGTAACAACAACAAAAATGCATGGTAAAAATGTATGAAATAAATGCTTAGATTTCCCTATGATGTATGAAGAGTGTGTGTGTTATGCATAAACGTGTCTCTTTATTCCATTTTATTTCATTCTCCATTGAGAAATGCAAATAATGAATGAGGAAGAAGCAAAAAAACGCCAACTTCGCTCCCAGTTCTTCATCATCTTCAGACATATTTTGCCTTGTGCTCACTCATTCACGTAAATTAGCCGCTGCCATATGTTCACCGTTTGGTATATTGAGGCCTGAATACTGTCCTGTCCACCCCCAACTAATCTTTATTTTGTACACCCAAGTGGATTCTTAATATGTGCTGAAGTAGAATACTGCTCCTCAATGTAACATCTGCAAGATTCCATATCTCGGTATTCCCATGTTGGAGGTTTTTGAAGTAAAATTACCGTATGGATGGAGTATCAGGCTATCTGCTACAGGGGTCTTGTGTGTGTGGTGATGTTGAGGGACGGTTGTTTCTTTGGTTTTTTTCCACTAATTTTAGTAATTGAACTGCGGTTTTGTGGGCCACTGCTTTCAAAAACTTGTCGATCCTTGCCTATCTCTCTCTCCTCTCTCTCTCTCTCTGTATATATATATATATATATATATATATACACACACACGTGTGTGTAGAAACAAGCACTCCAGCATGGCCACGGCTCTCGAGCTGAAACTAGTAAAAATATGTATACTCTTTTACTTGTTTCAGTCATTTTGACTGTGGCCATGCTGGAGCACCGCCTTTAGTCGAGCAATTCAACCCCGGGACTTATTCTTTGTAAGCCCAGTACTTATTCTATCGGTCTCTTTTGCCGAACAGCTAAGTAACGGGGACGTAAACACACCAGCATCGGTTGTCAAGCAATGCTAGAGAGACAAACACATATATATACGACAGGCTTCTTTCAGTTTCCGTCTACCAAATCCACTCACAAGGCATTGGTCGGCCCGGGGCTATAGCAGAAGACACTTGCCCAAGATGCCACGCATCTTTTTATTTCACTAATTTTAGTAATTGAACTGAGGTTTTGTGGGCCACTGCTTTCAAAAACTTATCGATCCTTGCCTATCTCTCTCTCTCTCTATATATATATATATATATATATATATTATATATGCGACTATGAGGATTTGCATCCCCAACGAAACTCGTCTTTTTCCCAAACTTATAATGTAATACTTGTCTTTGGTGTGGTAATTGTGCGCGGCTGAGGAAGGCTATTGATATACATATTACATCAATTATGCATTGATATAAACTGTCTAATAAAGCCAGAAACATATGTACCGCTAAATCCTCTGCATCCTGTTTTTCTTTTGATAAATATATATATAACCGTCACTTAGCGGTTTGGCGAAATGAGACCGATAGAATAAGTACTGGGCTTACAAAGAATAAGTCTCGGGGTCGATTTGCTCGACTAATGGCGGTGCTCCAGCATGGCCGCAGTCAAATGACTGAAACAAGTAAAAGAGTATATATATATATAATATATACATATATATATATACATATATATATACATATATATATACATATATATATACATATATATATACATATATATATACATATATATACATACATATATATACATATATATAATACATATATATATATACATATATATATATACATATATATATATATATATATTATATATATATATATATGTATATATACACACACACACACACACACGTGTGTAGAAACAAGCACTCCAGCATGGCCACGGCTCTCGAGCTGAAACTAGTAAAAATATGTATGTATACACACACACACAAACTGGAACTTATTTTGTCTGTCGAATCTCTAACTTATGGGTCATAAAAAGATACAGTATAAAACAACAGCAGTTTTAGGCCATTTTTAATCAAATATAAACACGCACACACACACGTATCCATCAATCTGATGGCGAGCTTTTTTGTTACATGTTCTATTTCAAGAATACCGAAAGCTACGATAACAGAACCTCTTCTCTTTGTAAAAAAAAATTATCAGCTTTTGAGAAGGTTACACTGGCCTAGAGTCGAGGTAGTGGTGGTGGTGGTGGTATGTTCACGTGAAGCTGTATCGGAGGAATGGGTTTACTCGTTTGAAGTTGGGAGGGTGAAGTTACACTTAAAGCTGATCCCAGTTTGATCTATACTGGGAACGATAGAACTGAATGCTACATTCATTTAACCTATTGCTATTTATATTGCTCAATTTACATTAGGTGTGGTGGTGGTGGTGGTGATAAGATTTTTCTCATTGAGACAAAGTTGTGAATTTTTATAAAGGAATACAGTCAACCTTCGTTGGATCTTTTCGGTTTGAACGGCGTGTAGTGGGTGCTTTTATGTGCCGCCGGTACAAGGGCCAGTCAGGCGGTATTGGCAAGCTGGCTGAACCGTTAGCACGCCGGGCGAAATGCTTAGCGGCATTTCGTCTGGCGCAACGTTGTGAGTTCAAATTCCGCTGAGGTTGACTTTGCCTTTCAACCTTTCGGGGTCGATAAATTAAGTACCAGTTACGCACTGGGGTCGATGTAATCGACTTAATACCTATTTCTGTCCTTGTTTGTCCCCTCTGTTTTTAGCCCCTTGTGGGTAGTAAAGAAATAGGTATTTCGTCTGGCGCAACGTTGTGAGTTCAAATTCCGCTGAGGTCGACTTTGCCTTTCATCCTTTCGGGGTCGATAAATTAAGTACCAGTTACGCACTGGGGTCGATGTAATCGACTTAATACCTATTTTTGTCCTTGTTTGTCCCCTCTGTGTTTAGCCCCCTGTGGGTAGTAAAGAAATAGGTACTGGCAATGGCCATGCTCAAATGGTGGTTTTTACGTGCTGCCGCTTCTGTAGTTCCATTGTGTGGAAGATATAGCATAAATGGAAGCTGTTACCAGTCAAAATAAGTACCAGTCAATCACTGGGATTGATGTAATCATTTAAAAATTTCCCCTAAGATTACTGGCCTTGTACTGAAATTCGAAACAAGTATTACAAATATTCTCATTTCTCATTTGACCTGAGGAGATATATACAAAATAGTGAAATAGGAAATTATACAATAGCATAATGTTCACATGAGATATATAAATATATATATATATGCATATACATAAGTGCAGGAGTGGCTGTGTGGTCAGTAGCTTGCTTACCACATGGTTCCGGATTCAGTCCCACTGCATGGCACCTTGGGCAAGTGTCTTCTATAGCCTTGGTAGACGGGAACTGGAAGAAGCTCATCATATATATATATATATGATGATGATGATGTGTGTGTGTTTGTCCTCCCACCATCGCTTGAGAACCGATGTTGGTGTGTTCACATCCGGGTAACTTACCAGTTTAGCAAAAGAGACCTATAGAATAAGTCCTGGGATCAATTTGTTCGACTAAAGCATGTGCTCCAGCACGGCCACAGTCAAATGACTGAAACAAGTAAAAGAATATTGTGTAGTAAGTAGCTTGTTTACCAACCACATGGTTCCGGGTTCAGTCCCACTGCGTGGCACCTTGGGCAAGTGTCTTCTACTATAGCTTCAGGCCGAATAAAGCCTTGTGAGTGGATTTGGTAGACGGAAACTGAAAGAAGCCTGTCGTATATATGTATATATATATATATATATATATATGCGTGTTTGTGAGTCTGTGTTTGTCCCTCTAGCATTGCTTGACAACCGATGCTGGTGTGTTTATGTCCCCGTTACTTAGCGGTTCGGCAAAAGAGACCAATAGAATAAGTACTGGGCTTACAAAGAATAAGTCCCGGGGTCGAGTTGCTTGATTAAAGGCGGTGCTCCAGCATGGCTGCAGTCAAATGACTGAAACAAGTAAAAGAGTAATTTCTGTAATTTTGAATTTTTATCACTTCTTATTTTGAACTTGACAACGACAGACGTACTGTTGAAATATCGCTCAACTAATAAAATATCTTACAATCGAATCATACTCTTTGTCTTGACTACTACTACTACTACTACTATTATTATTATTATTATTATTATTATTATTATTATTATATTATTATTATTATTATTATTATTATTATTATTATTAATAATAATAATAATAATAATAATTATTATTATTTTTTTTTTTTTTTTTTTTTTCCAGGAAAACAAGATGTTTTCATTTCCATGCCCACAGGATCTGGCAAATCACTGTGTTTCCAGCTACCTGGCATGTACAAACCCGGGATTTCCGTGGTGGTTTCTCCACTGCTGGCTCTCATCGAAGACCAAATTGACCATTTGCGCAACATCGGAATCCGTGCAGTTACTATCAACTCTAAACAGACCATGACCGAGAGAAACCGAATCACAACTGACCTTAACCGACCAAAGCCAAAAACCCGTTTCCTCTACATCACTCCTGAGCAAGCTTCCACGGCCTTTCTTCAACAACATCTCTACAGCCTCAACCATGCTGACCTCTTGAACTATTTCATTATTGATGAAGCCCATTGTGTATCACAGTGGGGCCATGACTTTCGTCCAGATTACCTTAAACTTGGCCAGTTAAGGGCCAATAAAATCCCTAATGTTCCCTGCATTGCACTAACTGCTACTGCAACAGCGCAAGTGACAAAGGACATTGTAAAATCTC
Organism: Octopus sinensis; assembly: GCF_006345805.1. Lineage (NCBI taxonomy): Eukaryota > Metazoa > Mollusca > Cephalopoda > Octopoda > Octopodidae > Octopus > Octopus sinensis. The sequence continues at coordinate 8,575,571 of NC_043014.1, read as the reverse complement.
TGGCTCTCCGCAAACCTTATGCGTCTTTCAAAACTAGTTGTTTCCGCCCAAATTTGTTCTATGAAGTAAGAATGAAAGAAACCTTGGACGATCCCTTCAAAGATGTCCTGGATTATGTATGTGCAAAGTTTGGTGAACCCCCTGACAACAACAGCTGGAACGACAATGGTGCCGGCATTATATATTGCCGTACTAGAGACACGTGTGATGAACTAGCTGTTCGATTTCAAAAGAGTGGGATTCCTACGAAAGCTTATCATGCTGGACTCCGAGGTAACTTTGTACACTTTTTCAAATCTTCAACTGGATGTTTTCATTTCCATGCCAACAGAATCTGGCACATTTCTTTTGCACATTTCTCTGCATGTTTTGTTTCTTTATTTTCCTTTTCAAGCTTTTCTTTGTTTTTTTTTTTGTTTTTTTACTATTCAATTACTGTTTTACATGTTCCAGCCCCAAGGCTATTGCCATACTGGAGCAGCCATTTCTTTTTCCTTGCTGGCCTATGCAGAATGCTTTTACATTCGGCCATCTGTTGTTGCTTAGTCCCAGGCAGGTCAGCACTCTACTCAAGCAGCTATGACCATTCTGTTATACTTCCAGTTATAGTATACCTAAGAGTATAGCATCTAATGTGTCCTTTTTACCAAGATATGTGTACGTTGAAGAGAATTTGGCTTCTCTTTCTAACAAGTCAAGCAACCATATTGAGGCCTTCTTGAGGTTTTACAGCTGGACTCCTGTTATGCCACTAATTGCCCAACTTCTTCTTTTTCTTAATCCTTTTTGCCCCTTGTGGAGCATAGGGCCTCAACAGTTGTTTTCCACTTTTTGCAGTCATTGGTGTGTTTCTTGGCTGCTTCCCATGTCAGGCCGGTGGTCCTGAGCTCGTCCAAAATGCTCCACTTTCATGTCTGCTTCGGGCGTCCTCACTTCCTTTTCCCCTGCAGGTTCCAGTCAAGTGCTTTTCGTGTCACATTTGAAGGTCCTTTCCGCAGTGCGTCCCCGATCCATCTCCATTTCCTTCGTCTAATCTGAACAGGTATGGGCTCCTGGTTGGCCCTTTCCCACAGATCGGTGTTTGGCACTCTGTCGAACCACTTCAGATGGAGGATCTGTCGGAGACATTTGTTGATGAAGGTCTGGACCTTCTTGTAGTTGCTGCAGGTGGCTCTCCATGTTTCAGAGCCATACAAAAGCATGGATTTTACGTTTGAACTAAATAAACGGAGTTTAGTTCTAGTTGAGATGGCAGTGGACTTCCATACTGGCCAAAGAATAGCGAAGGCTTGCCAAGCCTTCTTGCTTCTTGCTGTGATGTCCTCGTCTGATCCACCTGATTTGCTGATCTTGCTGCCAAGATAGACAAACTCACTAACGTCCTCCACGTTCAGAGACAGAACAGAATGGCTGAAGTAGGATTTGAGCCTGTGACCATGTGGTCAAACTTCCAGCTGAGAGTGACTTTGCCTTTTGTCCTTTTGGATATCAATAAAATAATTAACTGGCTTCCGTGCCGGTGGAATGTAAGAGGAACCATTCGAGCAGGATTGTTACCAGCATCGCCTTACTGGCACCTGTGCCGTTGGCATGTGTAAAAAGATTCGAGCGAGGTCGTTGCCAGTACCACCTGACTGGCCCCCATGCCGGTGGCACATAAAAGCACCCATTACACTCTTGGAGTGGTTGGCGTTAGGAAGAGTGTCCAGCTGTAGAAACTCTGCCAGATCAAGACTGGAGCCTGGTGCAGCCATCTGGTTCGCCAGCCCTCAGTCAAACCGTCCAACCCATGCTAGCATGGAAAGCGGACGTTAAACGATGATGATGATGAGGGGGAGGAGGAATTACCAGCTGAGCATTGATGTAGATGTAATTAACTTACCCCCTCCCCTGAAATTGATGGCCTTATGTCAAAATTTGAAATTAATATTTATGCTTCTTCCCTAGAGCACTTGCTACTTCCATCAGAACTTGTTTATCACATTACATGTTTTTAATATAATTTATTGTATTGTATTTCAGAGGTTGACCGACTGCAGATCCAAATTGACTGGATGGAAGGCCGCATCCCATTGATTACAGCTACCATCAGTTTTGGCATGGGTATTGATAAACACAATGTCCGTTTAGTTGTCCACTGGACCTTACCAAAGACCATGTCTGGTTATTACCAAGAGTCTGGCCGAGCCGGTCGTGATGGCCAGCCTTCTTATTGCTGTCTCTATTACTCTCGCCGTGACCGAGATGCTATATCTTTCCTCCTGAAGCAAGAAGCAACTAAGAGGAATGCCCGCAACCAAGAAAATTGCATGAGAAAATCAGCAGAGACTAACTTTGAGATAATGGTTAAGTACTGTGAACTACCACGTTGTCGGCACCGTGTGATAGCAGAGTATTTTGGTGATGAAAAACCAAACTGCCAGAAGCAATGTGATTATTGTAAAAATGCAAAGTATGCTGACAAACAAGTGCAGAACCTTCTGCAGGGTAGTTACGGGAAGTGGTGTCGAAATGAATATGGAAGTACAAGAATGGTCAAGGAACCAACGGAACCAGATGTAGAGCTTTATGGTGGTGGACGGCTTGGTCAGCAGAAGGATTCCAAAGACTACTATGGCGAAGAAGACAGTGATGAAAATTCTGACGATGAGAATGACAATAACAGAAGACAACGTAAGAATCTTATATTGAATGAATTAAAAAGACGTAAACCTGCTCCATCTATTGTACAGGAAGAGGAAGATGACACACCAGTCATTCCTGCTGACTGTCCACTCCGAGATCCTTCAAGTGACAGAATTCCACGACTAAACTTTCAAATCCGGATGTACTGTTTTGAGAAATTGAAATCTGCATTGTGCAACAACTTTAATAAGTATTTTGCAGATGTCCCTCATAAGTTAAGGGATGGAGAATTTCAAGTTCCAATTTGTTGTGCAGATTTGGAATTTGAAGTGTTTAAGGCCAGCAAGTTTGCAAATCTTTACAAAGCTGGTATTTTTAAGAAAGAATTTGAGATTAAAAAACTCACTGAATGTAAAAACCTTCATTCAAGCTTAAAACCCCTTTGGGCCCCGGACTCTAGTGGAATCAGCTCAGATGAAGATAGAAAGGGCCCAGTTAAGAACAAGAAAATATTAGCAAAAGACACAAGTAGTTCAGATGAGCAGAAGCATCGTGGTAGTACCCCAAGAAAAGAGAAAGATAAAAACACGGTAGATACTCGACAGAATGAATTGACATCATGTTTAACAGTTCCAAATTCAGATGAAGAGAAATCAGATTCCCATTATACAGCCGCTAACGAGGATGAACAAATGGAAGAAGAAATTAGTGAACTGGAAGAGGAAAACCAGGCAGAATCACCTCTGCTGTTTGATGATCCTGAGTCCACTGGCCTTACCACTACAGATGAGGATGAAGAGGTTGAGCTAGCTCTTTTCACACCTCTTAATTCAGTTCTAAGCCGGTCTTCGAAGCAGTTTTCTAAATTCAAAAAATCCTCTTCAAAGCATTCAAAGAAAAATGACAGTAAAGGTACCAACTCTTCCAGCTCAGCAGAAAATTTTAATAATTCATTTCAAGAGGCTTTAAATTCTTCAGAAAGTCCCAAAACTTCCAAGAAACCAAGTAAACACAAACATTCTTCCTCCTCCCCTTCTAAAAAGTCAGCCGATTCTTCTAAAGCTAGTTCTTCTAAAACGTCTTCTAAAACTGCAGCTAAAATACTTAAGGATGAAAAGAAAGAAAGTTCCAGCAAAATACCTGGTAAGTTATCAAACAGTATTAGTTTGATATCTGATGAGGATGAAAATACTAAAAGTGTCCCAGTGAAGAAACTTGCGTCATCTATTGGTAAGCATGGGGAGCCTTTTCACAGAAAGTCAGAAAAACATGTTCAAAAGTCATCAACAAAAGCTAAGCACACTAAAAGAGGAGAGGAAGATTTCAGTAGCACGGGTTTGACTTCTGATGAAGATGATAAGATTACAGAGGCAGTTCTTGTAAAAAGTCCTGTTCCAGTATTTAAGAAAGAGGATAATTTTCATGAAAAGCTTGAAAAAGCCACAAAAGTTTCAGAGTTAGGGTTAGTCAAAAAAGATAAAAGATTTGATGAAGATTTTCATAGCACAGGTCTGACGTCCGATGAAGAGGATAAAGCTACTGAGAAGGTTCTGGGAAATAGTCCTGAATTAGTGATCAAAAAAGATTGTTTTAACAGAAAGTTAGAGGAATCTGTGAGCCCCACCAAATCCCCATCAAGAACAAAGAAGGAGAAAAGATCAGAAAAACGATCTAGCAGTGAGAAAAGGAGTAAGCACAAAAAACTACCGGATGAAAATCTAACCAGAGATTCTCATAGTTCTAAGGTAAAGGAAAATAAAACTGTTGTCATGGAAACAGAATTTGTCGCGTCATCACCATCACCATCATTATCATCACCGTCATCTTATAAAGTCAACAAACATAAAATTCAGGAAAAGGATCCTCTAAAACATAAACACAAACGCAGGAAAACCGAAAGTAGCCATCTCCAGAATGTGATTTCATCCATTGAAGAGAAAATGTCCAGTAGCGAAGAGAAAAAGGGAAAAGAACTGGAAGGGTGTATGAAACCGAAGGAGTTTCATAAAAAAGTGATAGTCTTTGATCACCAAGGGACATCAGATGTCCCCAAAAGTAAATCTAGACGAAGACAAAGTCGGTGGGACGAACCAACTAATGAAGCCACAAACAAAACTAATTCTGCAAACGTTAATCAGAAACAGAAAGAAAACGGTGCTTTATTTCCTGATTCTACGACAGAAGCGGTAATTGTTGAGAGAAGTTCTGTAATTCCACCACCAGACGACAGCTGGATGGAGGTGGTGAGACAGGAGAAGAAAAAGTCAAGCGGAGTAAGATTCGAAGAAAACACAAGCAATACAGATTCAAGTCATAAGGTAATTGTGCAAGAGGAAGAATGCGGTGCCAAAGTGCAGAAGAATTCGTCTTGTAGCTCTAGCAATAATACAGGAAGTACCAACCCCAACAGTCACGAGATGAAGAAAGCTGCCAATCTTATTGTCCATTATTTAAATCCTTACTACAAAAACGGCAAATTTGCCTCACGAGAACTCTTTAAAATGGTTGCGAAATTACTCACTCAGCGATTTGTAAAGCAATCCAATAGCAACGCAGAAAATGCCAAAGAAATAGCAAAGAAACTTGCCACTAATTATTTCAGAAGACATCCACTAATTTCGTCTGCTGAAGATGTCTCTGATATGGAGACGTAAATCAAGGCGATATTTTTTTTTCAATAGCTTCTGAAATACTAACCGAAAAATACTCCTCCCCCTTTCTTCTCATCCTCCTCCATTTCAACTGACCCCTTCTCTCTCTCAACAGTGCCTCCCTTTTTAACACCTCTTTGTATCTTACTTTGGGGAACCTTTTCTCTTATTCTACCAAAACATAACTACCATTGTATAATAACTTCTCTCACATCTAGGCTGGGACTTCACCTTCAATTACTGGTATCCAGCATTATATATATATATATATATACACACATAAACATACATATACATATATATACATAAACACATATATATATATATATATATATATATATATATATATATATATATATATACATACATATATACACACATATATATACATACATATATATACACATATATATACATATATACACACATATATATACATACATATATACACATATATATATATATATACACATATGTACATATATATATACACACACATATATGTTTATATATATATATATAAACACACATACACACTTACATAGGTATTTTAAGCAGCTACCAGTCTGTTCAGTAAAATCTTCTCCTTTATCAAAAGACCTTTCATTCTTAGTCCCTCCTCATGTTGTTTTCTTTTGCCCTAAACCTGTTACCTCAAACGGACCCTGTTCTTCTCAATGCCAGCACCCTACTTCTATTTTTTTTTTTTTTTGTAACCCATCTATTGTGCTCTACATTTTCTTTTTCCTATCATCTTTGCTGGGCTTTTTTCCGACTTAAGTTCTTCTTCATCCCAGGAACCCCTGTTTTTCTGGAACCTTCTTTTCCGTCTCCGTCTATTCCTGGATGGAAGCACTCCGTCGGTTACGACGACGAGGGTTCCGGTTGATCCGAATCAACGGAACAGCCTGCTCGTGAAATTAACGTGTAAGTGGCTGAGCACTCCACAGACACGTGTACCCTTAACGTAGTTCTCCGGGATATTCAGCGTGACACAGAGAGTGACAAGGCCGGCCCCTTGAAATACAGGTACAACAGAAACAGGAAGTAAGAGTGAGAGAAAGTCGTGGTGAAAGAGTACAGCAGGGATCACCACCATCCCCTGCCGGAGCCTCGTGGAGCTTTTGGTGTTTTCACTCAATAAACACTCACAGCGCCCTGTCTGGGAATCGAAACCGCGATCCTATGACCGCGAGTCCGCTGCCCTAACCACTGGGCCATTGCGCCTCCACCTATTCCTGCAATGCATGTCTTTAACATTTCCAGGTTCCCATCAGTTACACTCTCTCTCACTCTCTTTCTCTCTCTTAAACTTGCACATGTACACCTACACTCACCCACAGTCTCCTACAAGATCTCTCTCTCTGGCTATAGATAAGTCCTTTCCTATTCAGACTTAGAAATTGTTGTTGTTGTTGCAGAATCAGTAGTGCTGAATTTAGTTTTGTCGCTCTGTTATCTGAGTTCAAACACTACCAGTGTTGATTTTGCATTGCAACCCTCTGAGTTCCTTAGAAAAATAAATAAATAAATAAATGTAATCTTTTCTACCATAGACACAAGTTCCAATATTTTGGAGGAGTTCAGTTAATTATAATGACTTCAGTACTTCCTTTGTTGACCCCCACCACTAAAGGATGAAAAGCCAAGTTGACCATAGCAGCCTTTTGATAAAATAGTATCAATAAAGTCCTATGGTCAATAGTATTGAAAAAATTTCCTCTTCTCGTTACAATTTCGAGGGGTGGGGTTATTCAATATTGTCAACCTCAGAACTTGATATTTTATTTTGATTCCAAAAGGATGAAAGACAAAGCGAATTTCGACAAGGTCACCTTTCATGGCCAATTTTGCCAATTTGCCTTTCATACTTTCATGGCCAATAAAATAAAATACCAGCCAAATACTAGAGTCAGTGGTCCCCTCCAAATTTCTGACCTTATACCTACATCAGAAGCCATTATTATGACATCATTCTACTGAATATGGTGTTTGGTTTTATCCTTTTACAAGGTGAATTTTATCTTCTTTATTTCAGAAGTTGATAAAATAATTACAAAGTACCAATGACATATTGGAGTTAATTTAATCAAATGCATCTTTCATATAAGCAGCTGTGATGTTGTGCCCATGGTAGAAAGAGATGGCAGATTAGAGAATTGGTTCAGATTCTGTGGAGGCCAAGTTTACCCATCATCCTTTTAGTGTCAATATAATCATCAAAACTCCTAAAATTGCTGGTCTTGTGCCAAAATTTGAAACAGGTGCAGGAGTGGCTATGTGGTAAGTAGCTTGCTAACCAACCACATGGTTCCGGGTTCAGTCCCACTGCCTGGCATCTTGGGCAAGTATCTTCTGCTATAGCCCTGGGCCGACCAATGCCTTGTGAGTGGATTTGGTAGACGGAAACTGAAAGAAGCCTGTCGTATATGTGTTTGTGTGTCTGTGTTTGTCCCCCTAGCATTGCTTGACAACCGATGCTGGTGTGTTTGCGTCCCCGTTACTTGGCGGTTCAGCAAGGGAGACCAATAGAATAAGTACTGGGCTTACAAAGAATAAGTCCTGGTGTCGATTTGCTCGACTAAAAGGCAGTGCTCCAGCATGGCCGCAGTCAAATGACTGAAACAAGTAAAGGAGTAAAGAGTTAGAAAAGGTGGTGAGCTTGTAGAATTATACTCATGCCAGACAAAACACTAAGTGGTATTCCTTCTGCGGCGAGCTGGCAGAAACGTTAGCGTGCCGGGCGAAATGCTTAGCAGTATTTCGTCTGGCGCAACGTTGTGAGTTCAAATTCCGCTGAGGTCGACTTTGCCTTTCATCCTTTCGGGGTCGATAAATTAAGTACCAGTTACGCACTGGGGTTGATGTAATCGACTTAATACCTATGTCTGTCCTTGTTTGTCCCCTCTGTGTTTAGCCCCTTGTGGGTAATAAAGAAATAGAAATAGGTATTCCTTCTGCCACCAAGGTCAACTTTGCCTTTCATCCTCAAGGGGATGATAAAAATAAAGTACCAATCAAGTCCTATACCATTCAAAATTATTGGCCTTGTACCAAAATCTGAAATTTTTATTATTATTATTATGGCAAGGGTTAGAGCATTGGACAATCATTAGGGCACTGGAAAATTGTCTTGTAATATTTGATCCTGTTCTTTATGTTTTGATTTTGAATCCAACCAGGGTCAATTTTGCCTTTAATTCCTCCAGGTTTGATAAAATAAAGTACCAATCAAGTACTGGAGTCAGTAGGCAGCAAGCTGGTAGAAACATTAGCACGCTGGGCGAAATGCGTAGCCGTTTTTCGTCTGCTGTTAAGTTCTGAGTTCAAATTCCGCCAAGGTCGACTTTGCCTTTCATCCTTTCGGGGTCAATAAATTAAGTACCAGTTACGCACTGGGGTCAATATAATCGACTTAATCCGGCTGTCTCCTCTGTGTTTTGCCCCTTGTGGGTAGTAAAGAAATAGGTATTGACTGTCCCTCTTCTCAAAATTGCATTCCTTAAGGTTACATTACAAATTATTTAAAGGTGATGCAATGGCAAAGGCAGTAGAGTGTCAAACAAAGTCCCTTGTGAAATTTGCTTCAGCTCTTTACATTCCAAATTCAAAACACACTGGTCAGCTTTGCCCTTTATCCTTCTGGCACTGATAAAATAGAGTACCAGTCTAGTACTAGAGTCAATCTTAGCAATGAAACTCCTACCCACAAAATTTTAGGGCAGCCAATTGGAAGAGCCATTAAAACATCAGACAAGATGTCATGTGGTATTTGTTCTGGGTTTTCACGCTCTGACTTCCAATCCCCATAAAATCAACTTTCTCTTTTCATTATAGTATCAGTCAAATTTAATCGGCTAACTCCCTCCCAAACTTCTGACTTTGTGTTTTAGAAGTAATTACTGTATCATTAGCACTGTCACATTCCTAAAGACTGGGTTATTGGACTTGCTCATGCAAAACAGCAAGAACCCCGTGAAATTAAAACAAGCATATCATTAGATTATTGTGTGAAATTTAATTTTAATTAAAGCAATAACCTTTGTTAAATCACTCTAGACCTTCATGAGTAAGGTTTTAAAATGACATTGTGAATGAGAGGAGGGAATCCTCTAAAGCAACCAAGACACTAAAAACCAAGACTTAGAATAACCTCTGCTTATTAACCTCGAGATTTCAAGCACTCACTCTTTCTCTCTCTAATTTTTCTCTAATTAATATAGTCTTCTTTCCTTTTACCTCTCTTTGTCTTTTACCCTGTTTCTCTCTTCTTCCTCCCTGTTATTTAGTTCTCTTATCTGTCCATATATATATATATATATATATATATACATATGTATATATATATATAATATATATATATAAATTATAAAAAAATTTTGTGAAATTTGATTTAGTATTTCTAAATTGAATTTTTCCCTGTAAGTTGGAATAATATTCCCTCATATTACATATATATATATATATATATATTATATATATATATAAATTATAAAAAAATTTTGTGAAATTTGATTTAGTATTTCTAAATTGAATTTTTCCCTGTAAGTTTGGAATAATATTCCCTCATATTACATATATATATATATATATATATATAATCATTCATACATATATATCTTATTTTAATTTAAAGTTATTTATTTTCCAAAGATTGTCATAATTTTTATTTTTTTAAAGACCTAACATTGAATGTAAAATCAACTCCACTCCTTTTCTCCCATCTCCCCACCCCCCAGACATACACACACACACTTTTTTTTTCACCCATGTTAGAACTATCATTCTTGTTTGTATTTCTACAACTTTTTTGCCCATCTGCAAAAAAATATACATATAAAACAAAAAAAAAAAACTAAGGGCAAGACCTTAAAAGGAACGTTTTTGTTTTCTCTTATGAAAGAGTTTTATTAAAACAATAAAACAGCTACAAATTTCAAACTGAATTGCATTCATGTTGTTATTGTTTAGCTATCATAAGTGGTAAAAAGATAGTTATTATGTCATTAAATAAGGCGGCGGGCTGGCTGCTTAGCGGTATTTCGTCTGCTGTTACGTTCTGAGTTCAAATTTCGCCGAGGTCGACTTTGCCTTTCATCCTTTCGGGGTTGATAAATTAAGTACCAGTTACGCACTGAGGTCGATGTAATCGACTTAATCCGTTTGTCTGTCCTTGTTTGTCCTCTCTGTGTTTAGCCCCTTGTGGGTAGTAAAGAAATAGGTATTTCGTCTGCAGTTACATTCTGAGTTCAAATTCCGCCGAGGTCGACTTTGCCTTTCATCCTTTCGGGGTCGATAAATTAAGTACCAGTTACGTACTGGGGTCGATGTAATTGACTTAATCCGTTTGTCCTTGTTTGTTCCCTCTATGTTTAGCCCCTTGTGGATAGTAAAGAAATAGGTATTTCGTCTGCCGTTACGTTCTGAGTTCAAATTCCGCCGAGGTCGACTTTGCCTTTCATCCTTTCGGGGTCGATAAATTAAGTACCAGTTACGTACTGGGGTCGATGTAATTGACTTAATCCGTTTGTCCTTGTTTGTTCCCTCTATGTTTAGCCCCTTGTGGATAGTAAAGAAATAGGTATTTCGTCTGCCGTTACGTTCTGAGTTCAAATTCCGCCGAGGTCGACATTGCCTTTCATCCTTTCGGGGTCGATATATAAAGTACCAGTTACGCACTGGGGTCGATGTAATCAGCTTAATCCCTTTGTCTGTCCCCTCTATTTTTAGCCCCTTGTGGGCAATAAAGAAATGTATTAAGTCATTAAATGGTAGCACAAAATGCTTTGTAGTATTTTTCCAGTATCTCGTGTTTTGAGTTCAAATTCTATCAAGGGCAACTTTACTTTTCATACTTTTCACCCGCTCTGGCATCGATCACGAGCACCATCCAAGCGTGATTGTTGCCAGAGCGGCTAACTGGCTTCTGTGCCGGTGGCACGTAAAAAGCACTATTTGAGTGTGATCATTACCAGCATCACCTTACTGGCACGTGAAAACACATTCGAGTGAGGTCGTTGCCAGTGCCGCTGGACTGGCTCCTGTGCAGATGGCACGTAAAAAACACCATTTGAGTGTGGCCGTTGCCAGTACTGCCTGACTGGCCCTCGTGCTGGTGGCACGTAAAAGCATCCACTACACTCTTGGAGTGGTTGGCGTTAGGAAGGGCATCCAGCTGTAGAAACACTGCCAGATCAAGATTGGAGCCTGGTGCAGCCATCTGGTTCACCAGCCCTCAGTCAAATCGTCCAACCCCTGCTAGCATGGAAAGCGGACGTTAAACGATGATGATGATGACTTCTGGGGTCAATAAATAAAGGACCAGTCTAGAGTGGTGATCTGAAAACATTTCTTTGTCAGATGGGGTCCCTTGTGGTAGTTGTTTTGATTCTTTGTATTCTGAGTTCGAATCCTACAATGGCCTGCTTGAATGCTACACTTAATCTGCAGCTCAATTTAATACCATTACATGGCCCCTTGGTTCCTTTAGCAGTGTCCATTCTCTTGTAAGCACTCAGGTCAAGTCTCCGGTTTAAGGAAAATTTCATCTCCTCCACCCACTGTGTGTTCACATGAATGTATGTGTTTATAGGCGCGAGCATGGCTGTGTGGCAAGTAGCTTGCTTCCCAACCACATGGTTCTGGGTTCAGACCCACTGCATAGCACCTAGGGCAAGTGTCTTCCACTGTACTCTCGGGCCAACCAAATCCTTGTGAGTACATTTGGTAGACAGAAACCGTCTATAATTGTATATATGTTTACCATTTACTTATTTCAGTCATTGAACTGTGGCCATTCTGGAGTATTGCTATGAGGAGTTTAATCAAACAAATCAACCTCAGTAGTTTTACTATCATTCACCTTCTGCCAAACTGCAAAATTACAGGGACATAAACAAACCAACCAACACCAGATGTTAAGTGATGCTAGTGCACAAACACAGTCATACATACGTGATCTGATTAATAAGTATCCGGACTGTTGCCATAGTAACGAAGCTAAAGCACACACAGTGGAACTGTTTGGTACAGATTGACCTTGACCTCTGCTGTGCATGTTCACTAAGTTTTAACGTTCCAGCTCACTTTCGCTGTTTACAGCAGTGCTTGGAAGGAAGGTGTGTAGTGTGTGATCATGCACTGACCACGACAGAGTAAGCTGAGCAGAGAATCTGCATCAAATTTTGCCAAAAGTTTGGTGATACCTGCTCAGAGGCCTACGCAAAGATTTAAAGGTGTCTTCTTCATTTTCCATGCCACCAGCATGGGTGCCAGTCAGGCGATACCTACTCAGAGCCCTATGCAGAAAGAGTATTGAGAGGAGTGTATGAGCCGGACACAAGTATACAAGCGGTTCAGATGTTTCCAAAATGGCCAAAAAATGTCGATATTGATGAACATTCTGGGAGATCCGCAACCAGCAGAACTGAGAAAAACATCGCAGCTGTGAGGGGAAATCGTCAAATCACCATCCGTGAGTTATCAGAGGATGTACAGATTAGTTACAGTTCAGTTCAATCCATTATCACTAAAGATTTGTGTATGTCTGCCAAGTTTGTGCCAAAACAGGCAATACATGCCACCAGCATGGGTGCCAGTCAGGTGGTACTGGCATCCGAGCTGGCAGAAGCGTTAGCATGCTGGGCGAAATGCGTAGCCGTATTTCGTCTGTCGTTACGTTGTGAGTTCAAATTCCGCCGAGGTCGACTTTGCCTTTCATCTTTTTGGGGTCGATAAATTAAGTACCAGTTACGCACTGGGGTCTATGTAATCGACTTAATACCTATGTCTGTCCTTGTTTGTCCCCTCTGTGTTTAGCCCCTTGTGGGTAATAAAGAAATAGGTACTGGCATCGGCCACAACAGCGATTTTACTCGATTCAATAGGTCTTCTCAAGCAAAACATATTGCCTGACAATTGAAGAGAACTCTTAAATGGGCCCATTATGTGGCATAGGCTAAAGCTACAATCTCACTTGGCTTGCTGGATCTTCTCAAGCACAGCATATCTCTAAATGTCTTGGTCAAAACTATTTATTTTACTTGATAGGCCTAACAGAAGGAGCAGTGCCCAAGGCCTTTGCAGGCCTTCTGAGATCAATAAGATTGATATTATATGTTCCTCTTCAACCAGAGCATGTCAACACTTGTGAGAAGGATATGAGCAGGTGAAAAGTTCTAAAGGGCTAATGTTGTGGGAAGGCAAAAAACTGGTCACGGTGATTAATGTGAGACCTAGGAGCTGGGTACTAGGATTACAAATGGGTTGGGAATGCTTGAGTGGAGATGGCATGCACCTAGCCTACTCCAAAGAAGGCTATTGTAGCTGCAGAAAAGGCAAAGAAAGCTGACCGGGTTTGTGAACCAAAGGCTGGAGCATAGAGTTTGTAAGTGATTTTATGACAATCAGTTAGGTGGCCCTTTTTGGAATGCAGTCAAGGATGTCTTTCATATAATTGTTACCTTAAGTCATATCTCCTTCCTGATCAAAGATAAAACACTAGTTAATTCAGAAATGTTTTCCAAGAAGGCAACTGAGACACAAAGTGAAACAAGATGGCAATGACTAGAAATGTGAATCATCGTCGTTTAGCGTCCGCTCTCCATGCTAGCATGGGTTGGACGGTTCAACTGGGGTCTGGGAAGCCAGAAGGCTGCACCAGGCCCAGTCTGATCTGGCAATGTTTCTACGGCTGGATGCCCTTCCTAACGCCAACCACTCCTTGAGTGTAGTGGATGCTTTTTACGTGCCACTGGCACAGTTACCAGACGAGACTGGCAAACGGCCACGATCGGATGGTGCTTTTTCCATGCCATTGGCACGGAGGCCAGTCAGGGTGGCGCTGGCAACGGCTACATTCGGATGGTCCTCTTATGTGCCACCGGCACTATTACAAATATTTTTACTTGAACATCTTTTTCATTATCAAACTGAAAATATTAGCAGTTTTTAAAAAATCACAAATTTTAATTATACAAGTTCAAATTACACACAAAAACATGAAAAATAAAATTTTAAAGTGAGATTGCCTTTTATAGATATAATATATTCTTTTTCTTTCTAACTAGGAAAGGAGATGTCCCTGTATTTAGATTATCTCGTTACCTTCACATTAAACAAGTTTTCTCATCCGAGTTCTATTTTAGTGTCTAAAATCTATTTAAAGTGTGTCAAGGGCTCAGCTTTACAACTATTGTAACTTAACTGTATTCATAAAAGATTAGTATTATTTGTGTGGTTTAATCGTTTAAATTTATTTACAAGTCTGAAAAGATGGAATCTTCTAATACTTAAGCAGCATTTTTCTTTCCCTTTCTGCGTGTTTTATTACGTAGAAGATATCACTGAAAAACTAGTTAGAGAAAAGTTGGAAAAGTTATTTCAGATGTGTGCATATTGGCATTAGTTAACCTCCTACTTTAAAATTTCTATGATATTAATTTGTAATAAGTTATATTACATATATCAACTGCAGGAAAGAATCGTGAATACATGATTACATTTTAACAAAGCTAAACGACTATATATATATATTCAAAATGTGACCTTGTGTGTACCGTTGGCGATTTTTTTTTTCCTCTGTCTTCCCTTCTCCTATGTTTCCGACGAAGAGCTCCACTCGAAACGTTAAACCCTCCTTCTTTCCTGAGTGTCCAATAATACTATATTTGTTCCACGTCCTCGCGTTGTTGTGTTTTTTTGTGCTTTCTTGTTTGGATTAACTATATATATATATGTATATATATATATATATATATATATATAAAGCTAAAATTGTCTGTGTATGGCAGGTTTGGTAGCCTTCAACAAACACTATCTCCTCCGAGACCCTGCGGTGCAAGTTGACCAAAATTGAGAGTATGATAGAAGATGGCTTGCTCTTCCTTACGTAGAAAAAATTCAAATCGGACCATGTTAACACCAAAAATTATACACATCAAAAAGGTGCTTTTTTTTCTATGAAAATCCCTATTTTTTACGATTTTTTGACTGCTGTGTTGCCATTTTTCGGTGTATTTTAAACAGAAAAATGTTCACTTAAAGAGAATAACAAGCTACATAATGCAAAATGTTTTACTTTTCAAAAATTCCAATTCTAAAGGGTCAAAACAAACCCGAGCAACGCCGGGCGATACTGCTAGTATATATATATAATATATATATATATATATATAATATATATATATATATTTATATAATAATAATATTAGGGAGTAAATCCAAACTTACAGGGGAAAATTAGATTTAGGATTAAATCCAATTTTACAGTATAAATATATATATTTAGTTTTATTTCTATGTTTTGGTTTATGTTTTTCACTGTTTGATTTGCCTAATAGTGGTTTTATCTCTAATTTAATATATAGGAGTGGTAAGTAGCTTGCTAACCAACCACATGGTTCCGGGTTCAGTCCCACTGCGTGGCATCTTGGGCAAGTGTCTTCTGCTATAGCCCCGGGCCGACCAATGCCTTGTGAGTGGATTTGGTAGACGGAAACTGAAAGAAGCCTGTCGTATATATGTATATATATATATATGTGTGTTTGTGTGTCTGTGTTTGTCCCCGATGCTGGTGTGTTTACGTCCCCGTTACTTAGCGGTTCGGCAAAAAGAGACCGATAGAAAAAGTACTGGGCTTACAAAGAATAAGTCCCGGGGTCGATTTGCTCGACTAAAGGCGGTGCTCCAGCATGGCCGCAGTCAAATGACTGAAACAAGTAAAAGAGTAAAAGAGAGAGTAAAGATATATATATATATATATATATATACATATATATATGTGTGTGTATATATATATATATAGAGAGAGAGAGAGGGAAGCCAAGCTAGTATTTAGATGGGTGATTGCCTGTGAAGGGACTTGCAAAGCTCGAGGGAACCACTTTCCTTGCTTTGTTATTGATATTTCCTATCGCAAGTTCTATTTAGAGGTAAGCGTGTGACAGAAGGGATGTAACTCTGGTAATTTGTTCAATTCATAAGTAGTCGAGTGGATGTCTTATCTACAAAAAACACCAACAGAAGACAATAGAATTGTTAAATAAGAAAATATAGGTAAATTTTTACACAGAATATTTACTTGAAATACTATAGTAGATACAAACATATCATTACAAAGATATATGTATATATAATAAAGATATAAACATGCTATGAAAATACACAAACGATTAGGCGACGGAGTTACCTTGAGAATTGAGGACGAGCGAGATGTAATTATATTTTTTATAAAGGTGGGTGGGTCAATGGAAATTGATATTTTCACCAAAAATCAGTTTGTCTAGTGTGTATACGATGTTTTGTATGAGTGTGTTTGCGTGTATGTAGGTGCCTAAATGTGATGTGTTTGTTGTATATATTTATATGTGTATATTTTGTGTGGAGAAAGGGGTTATATTAAGAAATAATGTTGCGACTAAGCAAGGACATATTGTTGCGTAATGGGTACTTGTACAAGTACCTGCGTAATATTGGTAATATGGTCTGTGTGATACGTAAATTGATAATAAAGAGACGAATGTGGACAGAATTCGTTCATACAAGAAAAAACATACAAATAATTTAATAAATAAAGCATAAAAACATTTAATAATCTCAACATCTAAGAGAAACTGCAACAGATAGCATATTGTTACCAGGTTGTAATTTAGCCCTGATCGAGCGGGGTTCAGATCAAAGGCATTCCAGCTGCGACCATCCAGTATCAAGGATTACATTATTTATAATAATCGTATCTCTTTTTTTTTTTTTTTCTTTTTTTAAGACAGCAATTGTGTAATTTGTAGATAAGGGACGAATGGCACCCCAGGTCGTTCTGGCAGAATCGTTAGCACGCCGGGCGAAATGCTCAACAGTATTTCGTCTGCCCCTACGTTCTGAGTTCAAATTCCGCCAAGGTTGACTTTGCCTTTCGTCCTTTTGAGGTCGATTAAATAAGTACCATTTACGCACTGGGGTCGATATAATCGACTTAATCCGTTTGTCCTCCCTGTGTTTAGCCCCTTGTAGGTAGTAAAGAAATAGGTATTTCATCCGTCTTCACGTCCTTACTTCAAATTCCTCCGAGGTCGACTTTGCCTTTCATCCTTTCGGGGTCGATAAATTAAGTACCAGTTACGCATTGGGATCGATATAATCGACTTAATCCCTTTGTCTGTCCTTGTTTGTCCCCTCTGTGTTTAGCCCCTTTGTGGGTAATAAAGAAATAGGTATTTGGTCTGTTTTGCTGTCGTTTAGGTGGTATTAATTGTAAAGTTTTCTGTTTGGTTAAATTTATAACAGTTGCTGTGTTGTGTTGTGCTGTAATTTCAGAGGTCCTTAAGTGAGAAAGAAACTCCACAGGAACAACTTTGGTCTGCTTGCGGGTTTTTAGCAACAGTAAAGGAGCTGCGAATTAACTCTTCTTCGTAGTCTATAGTGGAACCCGTCAAGAACGATAGAGAATCGCTGTCGATGATGACTTTCACACCATCTTTCTCAAACACCTTGTCATCACTTTCGATGGTTTCAACAAGGTCGAATTTCGTCTGGAACCCCGAACAACCGCCGCCTTCCACGGAAACACGCAAGATCGAATCGTCGCCGAGTCTTTTGAGTCTGTTAACACAGGAGTCGGTTATGATGACTGTATTTTCGTGATCGTTCGATTTATTGGGCGTAACGGAGGCATCGGGCGCAGAGGATTGAGCTAACCGCGAAGAAGATTTCAAAATGAAAGATGTTTGGTCAACTAAAGGCTTCACAAGGAAACGATTCGCGGACTTCAAGAGCCGAGCCATGTTGTTTGGTTTCGGATGTTTATGTATTTTATGACATAAGAGAGGTCAACAAGGGAATTAATTGACGAATCCGATGATTCTACAGAATTGCTCGCGCCGGTTAAAACGTTTACTGGCTTTCACCGGCTCGTTGCGTTTTGGGTTCAAATAACGCTGAAGCGTTCTTGGAACTTTTCGGTTTGAACGGCAGTTTTTTAAAAATAATTTCCACGTAACTAAATACTTTTAAACTTCGTATACTGGCGCAGGAGTGGCTGTGTGGTAAGTAGCTTGCTAACCAACCACATGGTTCCGGGTTCAGTCCCACTGCGTGGCATCTTGGGCAAGTGTCTTCTGCTATAGCCCCGGGCCGACCAATGCCTTGTGAGTGGATTTGGTAAACGGAAACTGAAAGAAGCCTGTCGTATATATGTATATATATATATGTATGTGTGTCTGTGTTTGTCCCCCTAGCATTGCTTGACAACCGATGCTGGTGTGTTTACGTCCCCGTAACTTAGCGGTTCGGCAAAAAGAGATCGATAGAATAAGTACTGGGCTTACAAAGAATAAGTCCTGGGGCGAGTTGCTCGATTAAAGGCGGTGCTCCAGCATGGCCGCAGTCAAATGACTGAAACAAGTAAAAGAGAGTAAAAGAGTATACTTGTAGAATGTGTTTATAAAACATCTTTTTCTCTTGGCTTTATTGAGAAAAGTCTATACTTTGTAAGATATTTGTTGTTGTTTTTTCTGCAATTTCAACCAATCAATGACGTCTATTGAGGTAAAAAAAAAACCCATTCTGTACCGTATGAATATGTCCGTTTAAGAAACAGATTGGGTTTATTTACATTTCTGAAGAAAAATATCTTACAAACTCTAGAATTTTCTCAATACAGCCAAGAGAAAAAGATGTTTTATAAAGACATTCTACCAGTATACGAAGTTTAAAAGTGTTCAGTTACGTGGGAATTATTTTAAAAAACTGCCGTCCAAACCGAAAAGATCCCAACTACATTTTAAAAAATAATTTGGTGAAAATTTAAAAAAACTTCAAGTGTGTTGGGTGCTTTTATGTGCCATGGGCATGGGTGGATTAATGCAGCACTGGCACAAATGCTTTTTAAGTGGCACTGGCACCTGACAGGACAAGCCTGAACCTGTGGAAGACAGCGATTTTACTCAGCGTGACATACTTTATCAAGTACAGAAAATCACAACCTCTCCTGGTCTTTTGTCACTTCCTCAGTGAGGCCCAGCATCTGAAGATCCTTTCAAACCACTTTGTCCTACATCTACCCCTTCCACAAGTACCCTCCATAATTAGAACTCAGCACTTCTCCACACAACTGTCCTCATTCATATGCATCACATGACCAAACCAGTATAGCCTTCTCTCTTGCACACATCTGATGCCTCTTATGCCCAGATTTTCTCATAAATCATTTACACTTTGTCATGCATGCACACCGACATTACCCATCCAGCAGAGCATGCTCGCTTCATTTCTTTCAAGCCCTCTGTAGTCAAAACCTCATGTCTCACTGCCATGCAGCATAGCTGTACATACACAGGCATCATACAATCTGCCTTTCACTCTGAGGGAGAGGCCCTTAGTTACCAACAAAAGTAAAAGCTCCCTGATCTTTTCCGCCATCCCATTCTTGTCCTAGCAACTATACTTTCAGATCTTCCTGCCCCACTGCTAACTTGGTCTCCTAGGTAACAGAAGCTACCTACTACTTCTAATAATCCATCTGAGCATTTGAAGGAGACTATTGTCTGCATATTGTTAGTGTTTACTCTACCAGCACAAAAGGCACCATCCGTAGTGGTCGATGCCAGCGCCACCTTGACTGGCTTCCGTGCTGGTGGCACGTAAAAAGCACCAACCGATCGTGGCCGTTACCAGCTCCCCTGGCACCTGTGCTGGTGACACGTAAAAAACACTCACTACACTCACGGAGTGGTTGGCGTTAGGAAGAGCATCCAGCTGTAGAAACACTGCCAGATCAGACTGGAGCCTGGTGCAGCCTCCTGACTTCCCAGACCCCGGTCGAACCGTCCAACCCATGCTAGCATGGAAAACGGATGTTAAACGATGATGATGATGATAATAGTTCCAATTGATATCTGGTCTTAACCCTTTCATTACTGTATTTCTGTTGAGATGCTCTGTGTTTCTTTCAATTATTTTAAATATAACAAAGAATTTAGTAAAATAACTTAATTATCATTAAGCTAGTGTTAGGAATATAAATTGCAACTAAGGTTTGGTGGTGTATTTTGATGCAAAACTTATGAAAATAAGACATTTGTACTACAGAGGCTGGGTTGGTAACAAAACTCTTCTATTGTAGATGGAATCTCTATATATATAAACGGCAAAATGTCTGTCTGTGCATATGTCCTTTATACAAATCCAATTTTTCAGTTAGAGGGCTCGCACTTTCTATGGTCATTCAAAACCGTCCAAGGGTGGTCGTGCACATCTTTACATTTCCCCAGTCACCCCGCAAAGCCATGAAAAAAAATCAATAGAAGTGACTTTTTTGTGAAGTTTCTATCCCAAACCCAATCAAAATGCCCAAAACTTGATACGCCAATTGAATGTCAGCTAGCTGTATGTGATTGGTTTGAGATTTGGACAGTACTCGCGTGTATGTGCGCATGCACGCAGCTGTATATGCATGCACTATGACCCGGCAATGCTGGGTCATACTGCTAGTACTGTAATAAGAGGGGGATTGAAAAATCAAACTGGCATGCTAAATTCCTCACAGAACTCATTTCCAACAGCATTTCTGTACATAGCTTACACAGTTCTCACAAGTCACTCATATATACAGTTTTCTTAACCCTTTAGTGTTTAAACCGGCCCTATCTGGCCAAAATATTCTACCTATTTTATGTTCAAACTAGTCAGATATGGTCATTTATAGCTACCCTATTGTGTCATTTTTAAAAATAAATAATCACATCATTGAAATCTCAAAGCCATGAAATGATGCAAGATTAATTTTACATGGTGTGAATACATAAGCTTTACATTTGACAGAATAATCTGAATGCTAAAGGGTTAAAGACACCCCTTCCAGACTACATATCAACTAATGCCTGACAGAGAGGCTTACTCTGAGCTCAAAACTTGTTACAAGTTATCTACGAATAGAACATCAATAGTACTTTGACTCAGTACCATTCCAAATTGCATCTTTTAGTTGTATACTAACCTCATATTGGTACTACCTGAGAACAGCGGTCCCAGTGCGCGCTAGATAGTCATGACTAGTCGATCTTTACTTTGTGTTTTTGTATTATTTACTGTATTTAAAAAAATTTAATTATTTTGTGTTTTATTTACTTTGATAGGTCGTCGTCGTAGGATCGACTAGTCACGACTAGCTAGCATGGATGCACGACTACGCTAGTGCACGCACCGGGATCTCTGTTCTCAAGTAGTACCCCTCATATTATGTATAAATTTTTGGTGGAATATTTTGGTGTGTGATTGGCTGGTGTTTTTAGTACATCCCACGACCACCTGATATCTTCCTTGTTTCTTTGCCTGACATGTATTGATGTTTTTCAATATTTATCTTCTCATAAACACATTTAATGGAATGATGATGCACCTAATGGCAGTCTATTCCTGGGATTTAAGCAAAGAATTCAGATTGTCAGTAATTTTTTTTTAATTTATAAGACTGGGATTTTTGATTTGGAGGGATTAGAATTGTTTTGTTTTTTTTTCAGAATCGTAATGATTCCCGTGTGTAGAACACAAATTCGTAAACATTATCTGAAAATTCCCCAAAATAATATGAGTTACATGGGGTACTTAAACCAGAATTCTAACAGCAGCTGCTTTTGAATTCGAAGGGCGATCCTTCGGTATAGGTACCGTAAGTGGCTTTGTTTACATTTCTGAAGATAACAGAAACCCTTGTCTCCCATCCCTAACCCCCCATATATATAAAACGAAACTCTTGAAATGTATCCGGTACTTCCGGTACCTATACCGAAGTTACGCCATATATAAAATTATAAATCAGGGCAGTGGTTTTCAACCAGGGTTCCGCCAGAAGTTACAAAACGGCAAAAATCGGCAGTAATTTTTAATTCTCCTGTGCAGATATGTGTGCATAAGACTATTAAATTATTGCACAGGGGTTCCTCGAGCCAGTGGAATGTTTCCTTGGGGTTCCGCTCCAGCAAAAAGTTTGAAAAGCACTGAATTAGAGTATCTACGAAATACCACCATGCTGAAAATAACAGCCATGACCTGACTCTAAAAGTAGAGTCAGATCATGGCTGCTATTTTCAGCATGGTGGTATCTCGTAGATACCCTAATTTATAATCTTAATAATTAGTACTTATGAAGGTTATTTTTTCCATGCTGACCACTTGATAAAATCGTTGCTTTATTTTTAAATTAACGATCCTATCCTTATATATATATATATATATATATATACTGTCAATAATAAAAGGGTAAAATTAATTAATAATTTTACCAAGTAGTGTTCAGTATGTAAAAAGACCATTTACGGTATATTTAAAACATTACGTTATATAATTAGGGTTCTTTAGCTATTTCCTCTACTATTAGAAGAGTCTTCTTATAGTAGAGGAAATAGCTAAATTTTTTGGCTGCTATTTCTAAAAGTTCGGTGTGTGGTAAAGTAATTTTTTTTTTTTTACTGAACCCTAATTATATAACGTAATATATATATATAAACAAAAATATATTTCGTTGTTTGGTTTTCTGTGTAAGATTTTTCTATTTCCTTATTTTTTACTTTCAAAATGTTACTTCCAGTTAAAAAGAATGTTAAAATAGGAGTTCGTTTCATTTCGTTAATCTCTTATTCTGGTTCTTCGTTTCGAAACTAATATCCATATTTCCAACAAGCACCGAATGACAATTCTTAATTAAGCGAATCGTAAAATCGAATTTTAATTTAAATATACCCCTATTTCTGACATTATTTCATCCACAATCGTTAAAGCTAAGAAATTCTATATGAATTATAACATTCGCAGGGCACTGTTTATAGGAATATAAAACACATTCGGCGATCTTTCGATATACGGTAATTTAGCCACACATTCTAACACCCCTCTGCTGATACTTTTAGTTCATCGTTTCTGACTCCGAAAGGACGAAAGCCAAAACTGTCCTGGGAAGGATTTTGGCACTGCTTAAATACACAGATCTCGATGCATCTACGTAACGATGTTTTCACAGTGCACTCTAGTAAGGGTTAAGGTTAGAAGGAATGCCGGGTTTAGGGGGTTACGTAGATGCATCGGGACCTTTGTTGGGATTTTAACTTTAGTATGCAAAGGAATGCAATTGAATAGCCGGTACTACTAACGAACAGTGGTCCCGGTGCGCGCACTCGCGCAAGCTAGTCGATCCTACAACGACTTTTTAACCCTAACCTTTGTTTATAAAAATAATTTATTTACTTTGCGTTTTATTTACTTTGTTCGAAAAATATTATTTAATTTTCTTTGATATGTATTCAGCCTTGAAATACAAACATACGCGCACCGGGACCACTGTTCGCTAGTAGTACCTGAATAGCCACAAGTCGGAACTGTGTATAGAAATACAAGTTTTATACCTTATATTGCATTCTTTCGATATAACTCGACAAAATCAAAACATTTCCCTTCGGATATTTCCGTGGAAACAAATGACAGTTCGGTTCTGTTTCCTGCCTGGAAATTTGCGGATTTTACAAACACACCTGAAACAGGTAAGAACAAATATGCAAGGCTTTTTTTTTTTTCTTCGAGTTTAAAATGAGACACTGCTGGCATAATTTCGTTATATCTATACTCCACAACCCATGGAAACACCCCGAAGTGAAATGTTTTGATTTTGTCGAGTTATATCGAAAGAATGCCCCTTAGGCGATCTTTCGATATACGGTAATTTGGCCACACATTCTAACACTGCTGATACTTTGAGATCATCGTTTCTGACTCCGAAAGGACGAAGGCCAAAACTGTCCTGGGAGGGATTTTGTGATTTTGTCGAGTTATATCGAAAGAATGCCCCTTATATTAAATAAAACATCCATCACAAATATCGGTGGAGGAGAATTTCTAAGAACACTGTAATATACAACATTGTTTGAAACAACAAAAAATAATAAATGAAAAATCAAAGATAAAAAATACATGTGAAAACAAAAGTCTACAAGACATTTATAGCATTCAACAAATAATGACCAATTTATAATCCATCGTAAAGTCTTATGCAAGTATTTTCCCCATGAATTACAGCCATTTCAAGCACGTGGGTCTGGTTGTTAATTTGCAAATTTTATCACTGGAATTCAAAGAGTCAAGTAATTGGGATTGTATTAATATAGTAAAAAGCAAAAGGCATTTCTTAAGTATATTATTAGCGTATCGTGAAATGATGGAAATATTCAGTTCCCATTTGTCTTCTAACCACGATTTGACTTTTCACTACAAATGAATTACTCTCTCTCTTTTTCTGACAAAATGTTTAAACTGTAGGGTGTAAGATATATATAGATAGATAGATATATGTGAGTTTTAGTCTGTTTCTGCCTCCATGTCCTGAAGCCTAAGTCGCCGTGAAGTTTCACTGGCCACAATTAAGTTGGTGTTGTCCAAGGAATGAGATTCCTGGGAGATGGCAGCATTATAACCATCTTTCGAGGCGAACTGAACAAAACCAAATCCACGGCTCATACCAGTTCTTCGATTGAACATCACATTACTATTGCGGACGCCACCAAACTTGGAGAAGTAGTCCTTCAGTTGCTGCTTGCCCACAGTCCAAGGCAAATTGCCGACAAATAAACGTAATTGTTTAACACTATTCATGTTTTAAGATCTTTTAACAAGTCCTTGAAAAGGTTACCAACACCGGTTTCCAGAATTATTTCCCCTTTAGCAACCCCACCTCGCATCGGATTTCAGGCGGAGTAACTCTTTGGGCATTCATTGATCAAATTTTTATATTATGCCCTAGCAGTATTGCCCGGCATTGCTCGGGTTTGTTTCGACCCTTTAGAATTGGAATTTTTGAAAAGTAAAAATTTTGCATTATGTAGCTTGTTATTTATCTTTAGGTGCACATTTTTCTGGTTGAAATATACCGAAAAATGGCAACACAGCAGTGAAAAAATGGTAAAAAATAGGGATTTTCATAGAAAAAAAAAGCACCTGTTTGATGTAAATAATTTTTGGTGTTAACATGGTCCGATTTGAATTTTTTCTTCTACGGAATGAAGAGCAAGCCTTCTTCTATCATACTCTCAATTTTGGTCAACTTGCGCCGCAGGATCTCGGAGGAGATAGTGTTTGTTGAAGGCTACCAAACCTGCCACACACAGACAACTTCAGCTTTATATATAGAGAGGTTATCTTTATTTATGGAACCCGTAGAAATTCTGTTGAACGAAAAAGATTAAGAGAAGCTTTGTAAGAAAGATAGGATAATTTGCATTCTTATTTTGCCAAGTTATTTCACTTCTAGTCACAATAATATATTAATATTGAACGGCCGCCTCTGATCAACATGTGCTTTTTAAGCTCCTAGAAAATCGCCAAGAAATTTCATCTGTCATCTATGCACAAAACTCGAAAATTCCTTCCGAAACAGATGGGTTGAATGCAGTAAATGTCGTGTTTCGATCTGCTTTCAATGTGCCACAAACTTTCAGAAGATCCCAGGTCAAAAGAAAGGACACCATACTTCTATGACGGATAAACTCTGGGAAATGGTCCAGCTACCAAACTGGTCGTTTCAGTGCCTGACTTGTGTGTCCCCTGCCACCATTGCTGCTGAACAGCAAAAACCGACTACTTTGTCTCCCAAAACCAGTCCTGTTGATGAAGAACAACAACAAAAACTGAATCCGCCCATGTCTTCCCCCCCTGTCACTCTTCAACAGCAGCAACAAAAATCGGTCATTCATGTTGAAGAACATCAACAAAAACAGAAACTTAAGCCCCCTGTGTCTTCCTCCCCTATTGCTCTTCGACAACAAAAATTGATCATTCCAGCTGAAGTACATCAGCAGGAACAAAAGCCAACCATGCCCTCCTCTCCTGATACTTCTCAATTAGAGCAGAAATCGACCATCAGCACAGAAGTTGCAGAAATTAGACGATTGATTTCTGCTTTGAGTCGTGAAATAGCAGGAATCAGAACTAGTGTTTGTACGAAAACTCACAGCGAGGGGTCATATTGGAATGCCTTGCTCAGCAACCTACATGTAGCTTGTACGGAACCTCAACGCATCGAGGGAGTTGCTGAACCAGCCACTCATGAATTAATAGCCATCGGAGTGCCAGAAGATGTGGTAGATCTGCAGGCATTCATTGGAAACACATCTAAGGACCTCAGCTGTGTCCCCCCAAAAAAGTGCTTTCTGCCTTGGCCGACCAGGATCCAAACCCAGGCTGATGTTTACAAACTTTACTGAGGCGTGGACATTCCATCTGGCTGCTGATAGAGCTCGACGTGACAACATAATCAACTTTAGAACACGTCCTGGCCTCCCACCTGATGTATGCCCAAAGCTAAGATCTGTAGCTTCCCTAAATTGCAACTCTGTGTCACAGGAGAGTTTTAGCCTCCGCAATGATGGGCAAATCTGGTAATTTGTCAAGTCTGGTGAGTCGTGGATAAGGGATATCAGTTGGACTGAGCAAACTGCACCCACAACAACAACTGGCAATACAAAAATCTTGGAAAACTAACCAAGAACAATCAGCCATCCCCTGTATATCATCATCTGAAATCCAGATACAAACTGCTGTCCTTGAATGCCCGTAGTTTATGCAACAAGGTGCATCTTTTTGACTCCTACATCAAAAGTATCAACCCAGATTTCATCACAGTCACGGAAACATGGGCACACTCTGCACTCAGTGATGGAGTTTTCAGCATAGCCGGCTACAACCTGTTCCGCAAAGACTGCATTAATCGCTGTGGAGGGGGTGTGATGATTTATGTTCAATCAAATCTATCGGCAATCCCCTGTGATGATTTGAACCAATCTCAGCAGGAAGTATTTTTCTGCAATATACACATGACCATGTCAACACTTCTGCTCGGAGTTGTTTACCCCCCCCCGAAAAAAAAAATTATCGTCAAGACGCACCGCTTTTTGATATCCTCAGAGCTGCTGCCATGAAAACAGCCGTGTATGTTTATATTGCGGGCGACTTCAATTTCCCTGAGATTGACTGGGAGGCCTTCCGTTGGCCGCAAAGTGCAGACGATTTCCTTGAACTGGTGCTGAATTCAAATTGGTCCCAAGTCGTTACCTCCCCCATAAGGGGCAACAACACTTTGGATCTACTACTTACCGCTTCTCCTGAAACAATCATTAGTGTCACTACTGAAGAACCTTTAGGTAACTCTGATCATTCCATGATCATGGCTGACTTGTCTCTGATTGGTTGTAACAAAAAACACAACCATCTTCAGACTGCCCGCTTTGACTGGAGCTCTTATTGTACTGAGCTGCAACGCCCAAACTGGCTCGAATTTTATGCCTCTGGAGATGTAGACACTATACTCCAGAACATTCTGAATTCAATATGGGCGGCATGTGCAGCATCAGTACCACGCAAGCACAAAAAACCACCCAATAGTGCAATTTGGGAGACTGCAGCAGTCCGACTTGCCAGGAAAGAATGCCGTAATGCTGAACAGGAATACAAATTGCACAAATCAGAGAGCAACAGGAAAAAGCATAATAGGTCAGCCAACCACCTCAAGCAGGTGACAAAAAAGGCAGTGCTTGAATTTGAACAACGCATTGCAACTAACCCTGACAGCAAAGTGTTCTGGAAGTATGTGCACTCAAAGCAGAGACCCCACTCTCCAGTTGTCCCCTTTGCAATCCCCACACAGGACAGATTACTGGCAATCCCGAAGAATGTGCAGAAATCATTGCTGGATGCTATGCCGGCATCTTTACTGTCGAAGACCAAAATGTTCCATCTTCATCACCACTGACATCGGACTCTATATCTACTATGCAATTTACACCAATGCTACAACGCCACCTTAAGAATAAACGCAACTATGCCTCTCCTGGTCTCGATGGTGTTACATACCTACTTCTCAAATGCGGTGGGTACTTTCTTCTAAGCCAACTTTCTCTATTCTTCCAATTCTGTCTTGACAATGGTGTTACTCCAGAACAGTGGAAAACTGCCAGTGTTATCCCTCTGTTAAAAAAAGGCGACCGCACATCGCCAGTCAACTATCACCCCGTTAGTCTTACTAGCTGCATCGCCAAGCTGATGGAATCCTGTGTCAGGGAAACCCTCTGGAACTTCTGGAAGTCTCACAGCCTCATCCAGCCGTCACAATTTGGATTTATTCCTAACTCCAGCTGCTGTAATCAACTCATCGAGTTTCTTGAGGACATTACCCAAATCACTGATCGCGGATCCTGGGTGGATGTTGTTTACCTGGACTTTGCAAAGGTTTTTAACTCTGTGCCACACAAAAGACTTATGGTGAAGCTCTCTGCGTTGGGTGTAAGAGACAAACTCTATAACTGGTTGAAGTCCTTTATTTTCGTCCAAAAAGAGGTTGTCACAGTTCTAGGACAGCACTCTTCGCCCTATGAGATGACATCTGGTTTACCACAGGGATCTGTTCTTGGCCCCCTTTTATTTTTTGCATATGTTAATGACATAGATGCCAACTTAAAGAATGCCACAGTGCTGAAATATGCAGATGACATCAAGCTGTACCTTGAAATAAAGAGGTCAGATCCTGTACACTATAGATCTCTATTGCAAGCAGACCTGGACACAATGCAGCAGTGGATCATGGACTGGCAACTCAAGCTGGCTGTGGACAAATGTACGACCATGCATTTTGGGAGGAGAAACCCAGCGTCCACCTACTCCCTCCACAACACTAGTCCAAAAAGTCTTCATGTGAACGTGACCTGGGTGTTATTGTCGACAGTGATTTGCGTTGGACAAAACACATCGCAAAAATTGTCAAGAAGGCTGAGGGTGTCTTGGCATCAGTCACCAAATCCTTTGTGAGCTGCTCTCTGACTATCTATCTGCGGCTTTATATAGCTATGGTAAGACCTCACCTGGAATTTGCATCACCGGTCTGGAACCCCTATCTTGCCCAGGATATCAATCGTCTGGAAGCCGTTCAGCAACGTGCAACCAAAAGAATACCCTCCATCAGGCATTTGCCATATTCTGAACGCCTTACATCCCTGGGCATGGACACATTGAAACTCCGATGTCTGGCAGCTGACTTGGCAGACACCCATAAAATTATCAACCATTGTACAAACAATAACTCTGAGCACCTTTTCAAACTCCACCCATCTAACACCCGTGGACTTATTTACAAAGTCAGAAAACAGCACAGCTCCCATGACTTCAGGGAACATTTTTTCACGCTGAGAGTTGCTGAAGCATGGAACAAACTGCCGGCATCAGTTGTTAGTTGTCGGAGCACTGCATCCTTCAAAACTTCCATGCTTCCTGAGATTCGCCAACACTACACCTGATTTTCTCCCCTCCATGCACACACAAGCATGTATCTGACTCATGCATTGTTTGCTTTCCAGACATTTGTACATTACTGCATGTGCTTTATATGCACTGTTTGACAAGTTGTGGTGCACCTAAGCACTGTATACAATAATTTCATTATATTATATTATAAATTCTTCAGTATAAAAGGGGTGAACTTCTGAACGCAACAACAGAATTGTAAAATCAGTGAATTAACATTCAAAGATGAAATTATGAAACCCAAAGGCATTTTATATAAGTCAATTAAAGGATATATTTGATATTTTAGCAATCCATTTGCAAATAAGTTAATATCCAAAGAATTTCATGTCCAGTCTTCGATTGTTCAAAGTTATGTTGTAAACAGTCCGATCCACATGCAGCTCTCTCTCTTGTATTTTGTACTATCCACGCAATGCCGGTGGTGAAGTTGGAGAAATTCTCTGACAATCAGAGCTGAATTCTGCTGTCACACATGTGACCTTCAAGCAGCAACCCTCTCCAACCAGAGTTTGACCACAGTCTTCAGCAGCTTCACATAGCTGTCTGAATTGAGTCTAAGGCCTAGTTCAAAGATGTGAGGTGGCATGGTACCTATTTCTTTATTACCCACAAAGGGCAAAACACAGGGAACAAACAAGGACAGACAAATGGATTAAGTCGATTACATCGACCCCCAGTGTGCAACTGGTACTTAATTTATCGACCCCGAAAGGATGAAACGTAAAGTTGACCTCGGCGGAATTTGAACTCACAACGTAACAGCAGACGAAATACCGCTAAGCATTTTGCCCGACGTTCTAACGTTTCTGCCAGCCCGCCGCCTTATGAAATGGCATGGTGCCATCATCAGTGGAAACGCACTTAATGATTATAGCAGTTTGAGCGAATTTAGTTTGCATGATGTCCGTGTCATGCCTTACAGCCGTTTCAGTGTTCACAAAGCATGGCACAGCGGTCATGATGTTGGCATTTTGATACCCAGTGCAAATCCTTATGATACAGGCAACTCTTTTCCAATATCCTGATGGCTTTTAGTCCTCTGAGTCAGCTAACTTTTTCTTGACTTCAATCTTTATGCTTTCCAATGCTGCTGTCTATTCACCAATACATCAAGCTGTACCTGCAAAAAGGAGACATAAAAAAAATCATGAAATTTAGCCCAAACACTCTACAGTACATCATCATCATCATCATCATCGTTTAGTGTCCGCTTTCCATGCTGGCATGGGTTGGACGGTTCAACTGGGGTCTGGGAAGCCAGAAGGCTGCACCAGGCCCCAGTCTGATCTGGCAATGTTTCTACGGCTGGATGCCCTTCCTAACGCCAACCACTCCGTGAGTGTAGTGGGGGCTTTTTACGTGCCACCTGGACAGGTGCCAGGCGAGGCCGGCAAACGGCCACGATCGGATGGTGCTTTTTAACATGCCACTGGCACGGGGGCCAGATGAGGCTGGCAACGGCCACAATCGGATGGTGCATTTTACGTGCACCCAGTACTTCTTTGCTACAGATACAACAACAATAGTATAAGTTCTGGTATTGATTCACTTAACAAACCCAACAAGGCAGAATTCCGGCAAGACTACAGTTCAATCACAGAAAACAGTAAAAGAATAAAGTCAAAAGTCAGAAAACAGCACAGCTCCCATGACTTCAGGAAACATTTTTTCACGCTGAGAGTTGCTGAAGCATGGAACAAACTGCCAGCATCAGTTGTTAGTTGTCGGAGCACTGCATCCTTCAAAACTTCCATGCTTTCTGAGATTCACCAACACTACACCTGATTTTCTCCCCTCCATGCACACACAAGCATGTATCTGACTCATGCATTGTTTGCTTTCCAGACATTTGTACATTACTGCATATACTCTGACAAGTTGTGGTGCACCTGAGCACTGTATACAATAATTTCATTATTATTTTAATAACTAAACAGATACATAAAATAATAATAATAATAATAAAAGAAACAAAATCCCTTGAAGCTTTTATAATACATTTATTTGAATTTTTGATAAAGAAATTTGAAATCTTTACAAATGATGTGATGGTAAAAGTGTCAAGTCTATGGCAACAAAATTTACAAATTGGGAAGAAAAAAGATCAACAATTATTGAACATCACAATTCGTTTTCAGTTTTGGGAATGGAATTTTTTTCTTTTTCTGTTTTTTTTTTCTTTTCTTTTTTTTTTTTTTGTTCGGGACAAAATAAAAGTTGTAAATATTTGCTTTTTTTTTTTTTAACTTGAAAGTGATTTTTCTGTTCTTTAGAATGCTACTGTTGAAGTTTAGTGGGTATCGGTCTGAAATTATTGATTGGGGATATTTATTAAGTCAATTAGATTTTTGCTATGCTATGAAGATGATGCAGTTATATTTTTTTCTATAAAGTCATAGTCCTTCACTGTCTCTGTTGTATCAGTTCTTTATACATAATTGTTCATATTTTATTAGACATACCCACTCAAGTTTAAATCTCTTGAGCATTACGAACTGTATTCTATATGGAGAATATCTGGTTCCCATCTAGGAGCTATATTTTATTAGATACGTGTGTGTTTGTGTGCACATGTGTATAGCTTGATTCGTGTGTGTGTGTATTTGTTATTGTGTGTGTGTGTGTGTTATTGCAATGATTGAGTTTTGTACACAATATGTACTTATCCCAAGAGTACAATTTTTTTCATAAGTTGTCTAGCTTGACAACCAATAAATTTGTGCTTATATCCTTTCTTCTTCGTTATATGCAATAAATTATAAAATATATAATTAGATTCCATATATGAAATTATTTAGTTTCCAAACAAGAACAAAATTTTTTAAATAAATGTAAATGTCAAAAAAAAAAAAATGCACTTTTGTAATAATAATTAATCTCTTGTAGACACAAGCAAAATTTTGTAAAGAAAACTTTTGTAAAAGAAACCCCCAAAGGGATGAAAGACAAGCCAGACTTGGCAGGATTTGAACTCAGAATGTAGAGAGATAAAACTAAATACAATAAGGCATTTAGTCTGATTCTCTACCGTATTGTCAACTCACTGCTCTTGTAACAATGATTGAGTTTGTAAACTGAACTAAAATTATATCAAAAGTAACAGCTAAATTAAATTGTAACAATAATAATAATAATAATAATAATAATAATAATCCTTTTTATTGGAAGCACAAGGCCTCAAATTTGGTGGAAGGGATTAAGTCGATTACATCGACCCCAGTGCATAACTGGTACTTATTTAATTGATCCCAAAAGGATGAAAGGCAAAGTTGACCTCGGCAGAATAATAATATTTTAAAAGATCTGTGAGGTCTACAGACCACTGAACTGTATATTCAATGATGATGACTAGGGGATGTATTCAGCATAAGGAAACGTGAGCCCAAAGATAAACACTAGTGTAGTGTCTCCTGATCAAAGAACTATACCATACATTCAAGGAGGGAAACGCTACCATGATGTCTTCTGTCCAGGGGAATACATAACTTAGGAGTGGTGAGGAAATTGTGTGATATTCTGAGAGTTATTTTGAACCCAAAGTTGAAAGTTAATGTGATGTATTTGAAAGAAAATATTTAAAAAAAAACTTTCGTTGCTACTTTGTGGAATTAAAGTTAAATTTGCATAATAGGAAGTTTAGAACAAGAAAGAAAAAAAAATAGTAATTATATTACAATTAAAAACAAATAAATGAAACAAAATTCATTTACACAATTGTTTGTAATTTGCTTTTTATTCTTCAGAATTCAATATATATTAAAAATTTTTTTTTTTTCAAATTTCTTTTATATTTCTTTCTTATAAATGAAAAAAAATAATAGTAATAATAATAACAACAATGAAACCATTGAGTATTTCAATTTTAAAATCTAAGCAAAATATTTGAAAATATCTTTATAAACAATTTTTTTTTTTATCCACAGAATAAGGTAACTTTGTTTTGACTTTTCTATTCTCTTTAAGCCTCCTTTATCTTATAAACTGGCCAGATTCTGCCCCTGTAGACAGGGTGAGTTGTTCAAATTGTTAAAAGCAGGCCTTATTGATATGTTACTTTTGGTAGCAGGACCTCTGCTACCATTGAATCATACAGTATGTCTTGGTTTAGTGTTATAATTTCACCATTTTTATATTAATACATTATATTAATACATTAAAATACTTAACAATAAATAAATGGTTATTACTATAAATGCTAAACTTCTTGATGACATTCAATCCTGAATATCAATTTGATTAGAATTTCAGATTATTACTAATCAACAATATAGTAAAAAAAACAAAATGACCATTAAAAATAAACGTGCCTAACAGTCAAAGCCTACAAGTCACTTTGTTTCAGCTACAGTCAGAAACTGCAATACATACATAAAGCAATATGATCTACTAGTGGGTTACTTTTATTTTTATTTTATTTCATTTTATTTTATTTTCATTTATTTTTGTTTTTTTTTACAAAGCGTATTTCATTACTGATTTCATAAACCATGCATGAAATCTTGAAGATTTTGCTAAGAGAATTATGGGGCATGGAGATTTAGATTAGAAAGCAGTGGAATAAACGGTACAGAAGAGAGGTCTTTCTAATTTATTTAAATATATGTCTCCACACACTCAACATATCTCAAAGTCCATCCCCTCCTCACCGTGGTGGGGACGCTGGCAACAGGTAGTGTCAGAGCTATGCCGTCGGGAACTTCGGTTCCTGGTAGGGCCACCCAAGGCGGATTGGTCTGACACTGAGTGGTATTAGGGCCACAACCCGGCAGACAGGGCTCTGGTGAAAATCCTCGGAGTGTCTGTTTCGGCAACCGGTGGCTCCTTGGTCGTTCTGTCCCTGCGTCTGTGGACAATCTGCGGCAAACAGGATGTCTCCACATGCAGGATTGTTGGGGACCGCTTGTGAAATCCACATATTCCCACCCAGGGTGAATGTCACCACAAGTCAAGTCAAGTCAACCACAGTATAACTTAACAGTGAATGCTAAAGCACACCCATATTGATTTATATTGTTGGTCCATAGATCAGATCTAACACACTCTTAACCCTCTTAAATATATCAGGCTGTCATTCGTACAGTACTTCTCTATGGTTGTGAAACGTGGTTTATGCGGGTGGTCGATCAACGAAGGCTGGAAGTCTTTGACAATGACTGCTTCCGGTGCATTCTTCGCTGCCGTCGGGTGGATCGAGTTCCCACCGCCAATCTCCGACTTCGCCTGTCTCTGTGGCCCCTTCCATCTGTCCTTCTGCAGCGACACTTGCAGTGGTTTGGCCATGCATGTAGGCGTCTGGTGGGTGAACTGAGCCGTAATGTCCTTCTCCCAACTTCACTTCCCAACTAGTGGAAACGCACAGGCGGGCAGCTGAAGACTAGGTTACAACGATCAAGGAGGACCTCTCCGTGCTCACGGGACCGCAGGTGGTTGGCCTGCGCCGATGGAACCATGACTGGCTCGCTATCTCCAGTGAACTGGCACAGGACTGTCGTGCGTGGGCTGCCATGGTTCAAGATGCCTCGAGGGTGCTAGAAGAAGCCGACTCAACCTGCCCAGGGTGAATGTCGCCACAAGTACAAGTACAAGTAAAGTACTCTTAACCGTCAGTCCCTAATTAACTAACATAATTCTTATCTGGTTATATTTTCAGAGTAATAGTAATATCATTTCTTTGTAAAAGTAATATTTACTGGTTATAAAAGAAGACAAAAGAAAATGCATAATATTATTTATGTTCTTTGGCAGATACACTATATTATTATTGTAGTTTTTTTTCAGAAACAGATATAGAATATGATGATGATGATACATCTTTGTGTCAGATATTAAAAGGTACAAAACATCCTCCAGTCCCATCTTAGATGAATCCACCAGACTTTTTGCCTACCAGAGATATATATTTCTTTGGAAAATATGAGTTTTAAATGTCTGTATAACTCAAAACAGATTCAATAATTATAATCCTCACGGAAGTAGAAGTGCTATATGTTGATTCCATGTCCTAAATAATACTAGATGCTAACTTCTCATTTGAATTTAAGATTCACTGAAAGTTTGATAACAGCAAGGAAAAAAAATTAAACCAGGCTTCTTTTTATTTTTTTACTTTTATCTTTTACTTATTTCAGTCATTAGACTGTGGCCATACTGGGGCAAAATATTCTCATTCAAAATCTAGAGTCCTTCTTTACTCAGGAATACGCATAGAAAAAAATACTTTTTTTTTTTTCAAGGAACACAAAATTTTGTCGAATGTCTTTTATAATATCAACAATAATGATTTTAGAATCAATCTTAGCAATAATATTATAAAAGAACCATAATAATAATCTCATTAAATTTTGATGGAAACAGAAAATTTATTTCTAATTAAAACATGATCAAAGGACTAAAATGATTTAACATTTGAAGAATAAAGGGGAAAATAAAAAAGGATTTTAAAAAAAGGTGGGAGAAATAGATCAGCTGAGGTGCTGAGTAGTGAGCGAAAATAAGGGTTAAGATCCCTGTTTTTGTTTATATCACAACTATTTAAACAAGGAATCATAGCTCCTTCTACTATAATAGTTTCTAGTTCTTTAGCTTCAGCACAACCATAATTTGTTTTAAAAAATGAACGGCATGGAATTAGAGTAGATACAAGAATTGTATTTGAGAAAATATGAAAATACCAATATGTAAAAATAGTAAGAAACTTCTAGCTATAAAGCAATTCATGTTCTATTGTTGTTGGTGTTGCTGTTAGTGATGATGTTGTTGGTTTATTTAGAAATAATATTCTATAAAAAAATAATTGTGAACCAGGAATATATATATATATATATGTTAGAAGTATTGGGGGTGATGTACAGGTATTATATATTAGAAGAAATGAGGTGATCAGAAGATCGGATGGTTTATATTTACAGATATTTATTTATATATTACGTTTTTTATATATATATCATATCACTTAGACCATTAGCGCTTTCTCCCATTCTAGTGGGGTTTTCAAATACAACTTGATTTGAAAACCCCACTAGAATGGGAGAAAGCGCTAATGGTCTAAGTGATATGATATATATATAAAAAACGTAATATATAAATAAATATCTGTAAATATAAACCATCCGATCTTCTGATTACCTCATTTCTTCTAATATATTTATATATATATGTTAGAAGTATTGGGGGTGATGTACAGATTTAATACATATGAAAGAAAAAAGGTGTTCAGAATGCTGGATAGTTGTAAAAATATATATTTATTTATATATCACATATTATTTCTTCATATTAGCGCTTTCAACTCCTCCTGTAGTTTCATCAGAAATCTGATGATGAAACTACAGGAGTAGTTGAAAGTGCTAATATGAAGAAATAATATGTGATATATAAATAAATATATATTTTTACAACTATCCAGTATTCTGAACACCATTTTTCTTTCATATATATATATATATATTTATGCATTTTGAATGGCAAAAGTGGATGTGGTTAGCTCTATGAATGTGTAACCTCTCCAACATCAAAAACTGAGCACTGACTGAGAGCCAGGTACAACATATAGCAACATGCGCTCTGTTTTAGTACCACTGGTAGTAAGTTGATTAGAGTAATATACAGAGGTAACAGAGATAAACTGATTGACGGTAGAAGAAATAGATGTCAGAGCAATTATTTTCTGAGTTATGACATAAAATAATCTGCTATATTAATACTATGTATTTTCATATTTTTTGGTGCTATTTATAAGCATAATAAAATTATAAATATACAGCATTTATCTTATAAAACTATGTTGAAAAATTTTCTTTTAGTTGTATTTTAGTACCAACAACAGCAAATATAATTTCAAACAGTTTTTGCAAATCTAGGACTGCCTCAATATAATGCGATAGTGGTGAGATAAGAAAAGCTGGGAGAGGCTCTGTCATGAATCTGGAATTATCAAAATATGAAGATAAATATACAAAAAGAAAAAAAAAAAACTGAAACTTCTCTGTATTTAAAAAAATTTTTTTTTTTCCAGACTGACAGATATGTCACCAAGTAACACCTACTTCCTTGTTATAAGGGAAACAAAGCATACTTCACTTGGAGCCAGCCCTGATTATATTTAGCAGAGTTTAGATTAATAATGTAATTATTAATGTCAGAATGCCAAGTAATTTTA
Source organism: Octopus sinensis (assembly GCF_006345805.1). Taxonomy (NCBI): domain Eukaryota; kingdom Metazoa; phylum Mollusca; class Cephalopoda; order Octopoda; family Octopodidae; genus Octopus; species Octopus sinensis. The sequence continues at coordinate 8,537,807 of NC_043014.1, read as the reverse complement.
CAAGCATTTTTCTCAAAAACCTGTGTGTGTGTGTGTGTGTGTGAGAGAGAGAGAGTGAGTGACAGAGAGAGTTTATGGAAATAACTGAGGCTAGATGGAAATTCTTTCTTTTAAGAGTCAGGGTGGGGCAAGCAGGGGCCATGAACCTTTCCAGAGCCTCTGAGACAGTTGGGAGGAAATTATTCTCAGACCAGAGCCTTGACTTAAATGTCAGCTACAAGCACCCAATGTGAGGTTAAACTGTGTGACTGGTTAAGTCTACCACCATAACAGCTGGTAGTCAGTAATGGAAATACCAACTGAAGTAGAGAGTATTAAATAATTTCTAGATTTTGTCATGAAATAATAATATCTATATAATTTATCTATATATTAAAGGTGCAGGAGTGGCTGTGTGGTAAGTAGCTTGTTTACCAACCACATGGTTCCGGGTTCAGTCCCACTGTGTGGCCCTTGGGCCGACCAAAGCCTTGTGAGTGGATTTGGTAGACAGAAACTGAAAGAAGCCTGTTGTATATATATATATATATATATATATTTAGTGTAGGAAGAAATGGAGCTGAACGAAGATTTAACAAAATTTTGTTAAATCGTCCAGCTCCATTTCTTCCTACACTAAATATATAAAACTTCAAATTTCCGCACTAAGGCACGGATTTTAGGCCCCATGGTCGTAACCTCAACCGTGCTTTTTCTGTTGTGATTTTTGCTACCCAGGTATCGGTTATCATTTGAATTATCCGTAATAAGATAATTCATTTATCTACTTCAATAATATATATATATATATATATATATATATGCGTGTGTGTGTTTGTGTGTCTGTGTTTGTCCCCCTAGCATTGCATACAAATTACTTACCACAAACTTCGCGGCATAATTTTTACTGGTACCACCAGTCTCCTTGGGCTCTTATTTTCTCACCAATATATTTTTAAATCAAAGCACTACAGCTGTTTCAATCATGTCACATTCAACAAGATCTTCAGTCAACAATGGGCGTAAGGAAATTAGATGAATAAACATATAAAAACACTACATTTGTTTTATGTATTATATATTAGGTACCACCATGGGAGATATCTGCTTTGTTTTACTCTCATTAATAAAGAATAGTATATATATATATAAATAAATAAGGATAAGATCGTTAATTTAAAAATAAAACAACGATTTTATCAAGCGGTCAGTATGGAAAAAATAACTTTCAAAGGTAATAATTATTAAAATTATAAATTGGGGTATCTACGAGGTACCACCATGCTGATAATAGCAGCCATGATCTGACTTTAAAACCACCTAAATTGTCCACGTTTTCTCTCCGTGTTGATATATGGACAATTTAGGTGGTTTTAAAGTCAGATCATGGCTGCTATTTTCAGCATGGTGCTATCTCGTAGATACCCTAATTTATAATTTCACACACACACATATATATATATATATATATATATATATATAATATATGTATGTATACACACATACATACACAGCTGTAGTAGGTTATAAGCTTTCAAATATTTCTATATGGACAGAGGTCAAGTGAATGTAAAAAGATCAGCAGATCAATATACTTTTTCTACAAAAACACAAGAAAAAATTCCAGCTTTTGACTGTAAATAATTTTCAATTAATGACAGTCATTCTGTATCCAGAATATTATCAAATGAAATAATTCTACTTTGAAAACACATTTAGTGGACAAAAATAGAATAAAATAAAATAGAAATATAATACCATAATTGACATATATATTTTTTATATTTATTTTATAAAAATGAAAGAAACCCACAACAAGACACTGGACATGGTGTGAACGATGAAACATTTTTGAGGCATTAATTACAGAAAACGAGAGTAAATTCAAATTTAAATAAAAATAAAAATAGTAAAAAATAATATATTTTAAAATTTTGGTATAAAAAATTATCAATTTATCATCAAAAGGATTAAAAGAAAAAATATTTAGTTGGTTTTTTTTTCCCCTCCTGCAATCATTCTTTTTCCATGGAATGTAGTAAAATTTCTCCTTTTTATTGCATCGTATTAGTAATATATGCAGTGTTTAATAGCTAGGGATTGTGTATATCACATTCTTATGTATGATTGTGTGTGTGTGTGTGTGTGTGTCAATTCTGGAATCTTCATTATATATTCACTTGACTCTTTATATTATCATTGTCAGTATCATCATTTCAAATATTATTATTATTATTTTTATTCTGTTTTATTTGATTGGTCTGGAGGAAAGGACTGTGACTTTACGGGCCCTCTGAGACTGGTGAGATCGATGTAGTTAAAGTTCTTGAACACTTGCAAGCCAATGGTTGCAACAAAAATATGGGTAGGGAGAAAGAATTCCAGAAGACCATGTTCTGGAGGGAAAGGACTGTTATTAATTATTATTATTATATTATTATTATTATTATAATCACTATAATAACAACTGCAGTTATAATCACCACTATATTTAATATAATCATTATTAATATAATGAATGCTACAATTATAACAATCATTACAAGAATAATTGCTACCACCATCCATCATATAATTATCATGTTGTTCTGCTCACACTGATTGGGAAAAATCAAAATTGAAAATTTCATAGTCTTTGCATAGAAAAAAAAACCTGTTACCAACCTAAAAACTTCAGTTGCATTGAACGCCTTGAATGTCCCTTCTTCTCACTCACTACTCTCTTTTCTCTCTGAATACCATTCTACCACTATGCCTCATTTAAAACCTAGACCTTCACCTTCACTACAATCTGTACCTAGGAAATAAACAAAGGGTAGATAAGGTTTAGATTTAGGTATAAATCATTGCAAAAAAAGGTTTACAAAAGCCCGATGTAGAGTGGAGATTTAATACCATGTTGATGATATATCTTAATGTATTTTGTTCATCCATCTTATGTGTACTTTATTTTGTGTTTCAACATTCTAGGTAAAACAGAGCTGCATTATGAACACTTGTGTTATATAGCCAACAATACTTCTAAAATATAGCTATGAGAAATTTTATTATATAGCCATGAACACTTCTGTTATATAGTCACAAACACTTGTATCACAGAGCCATGCACACTGATATTATATAGCTTTGAACATTTCTATTATATAGCCATGAACACTTGAATTATATAGTCATGGATGCTTTTATTATATAAACATGGAACACTTCTGTTACACAGTCATAAACACTGCTTTTACATATCACAGGCTGAAAAGTAGAGGACTTGAACTGAGTCCTTTAAATTAATAAATCAATCACTAATTACTTAGTCGTTTCACTTCTAGCAACAATAAGTTATCCCTATACATGGAATCTATTTCTATCCGAGCCTGTGATGTCAAACCTGTGTCGTCAAAGTTTTTATGCCTTTAACCCTTTCGTTACTGTATTTATTTTGTGATGCTCTGTGTTTCTTAACAAAGAATTTAGTAAAATAACTTCATTATCATTAAGCTAGTGTTAGGAACATAAATTGTGACTAAGTTTTGGTGAAAGATTTTAATTCAAAACTTATGAAAACAAGACATTTGTACTCAGAGCCAGAGCCAGTTTCAGTCAGGTTGGTATCAAAAGGATTAAGAATTGTTTTTCTATTATATATTTTAACCCTTTTGTTACCATATTTCTGTTGAGATCCTCTGTGTTTCTCTAAATTAATTTTAAATATAACAAAGAATTTAGTAAAATAACTTAGTTATCATTCAGCTAGTGTTAGGAACATAAATTGTGACTAAGGTTTGGAGAAAGATTTTAATTCAAAACTTATGAAAACAAGACATTTGTACTCAGAGCCAGAGCTGGTTTCAGCCGGGTTGGTAACGAAAGGGTTAATAATCCTCTCACTGGACTATCACAAGTATAAATATGTTTTAGCTTTAGATAAATGCTTAGAGATAATTTTTTTATAACATGATAGTGCAAGGAAATTTTTTGGTTGCTCTTTTTCATTTTCCTTCTTTTCCTTTTTTTTCTTTTTCAAAATTCACTGCATGTATATCCAAAAACCTAGCATATGTCATAAATTTACCATCACTAATCTAAGGGAACAAAATCAGAGAGACCTATACCTGGCCTGGCCACGAACATCTAACAGCATGAGTGGTGTGTCATTCTGTGTGAACCAAAACACATTCTTTCACCTGACAGTTTGATTTCCCATTAACGAGATCATCTAAAAACTTTCATTGTAATAGCTAACCACCAATCAGTAGAGGTGGCCACCATATCATAACACATTCTTTTATGGTGATTTAAAAAAAAAAAAAAAAAGAAAATTTATTTGTGGAATGTTTAAATAACCAATATTTGAAGAAGAACATTGTGAAGATTTTTTTTTTATTATTGCTGATGTCCTTCAAATATATTTTCAAATTTCTTGCTTGTTCTTTCATTTTGCATAGTAAGATATGTAACAAAACTCTTCTTCAGTACAATCCAACTCTCCAACACCTTTTCTTTGTTCACTTGTTATTTCATTTTACTTACTGAGGCTTTACAAATATCCTTATACACTCAGCAACTATTTCATATCACTCCAAGGGGAAGATTTTAGTCCCACTTTAATTCATAGCTGCATTTTTTTAGTTTTATATATTTATATATTTTATTTTATATGTGAATGTTTACTATTATTATTATTATTATTATTATTATAATCATTTTGCATGTGATTTGTAAAAGACTGAAGTCGACGCAGAATTTTACTGTTTCATTGGTTGTATTTCAGGGTAATCTATTAAGTTTTGTTATGCCATAATCAACAAAAAAAACACTTAAATTTTGCTTAAATATACAAATATTACTGCCAAAGGCTTTACATTCTTGTGTGTGTGTGTGTGTGTTTACATTTATATTAGTGCATAAACATTGATATCTCAATAATAAATATATCCTTTTGTCAAAAATTGTTAGACCAATTAATATTTGCTAATTTTGTTGGGGAAGTGTGTATACATATAAATTCATGTGTATGTGTGCATGTACATACATATATATATATATATAAATACACACACACACATGCATGCATATGTATATATATATATGCATATATATATATATTTCTTTACTACCCACAAGGGGCTAAACACAGAGGGGACAAACAAGGACAGACAAAGGGATTAAGTCGATTACATCGACCCCAGTGCGTAACTGGTACTTAATTTATCGACCCAGAAAGGATGAAAGGCAAAGTCGACCTCGGCGGAATTTGAACCCGGAACGTAACGACAGACGAAATACGGCTATGCATTTCGCCCGGCGTACTAACGTTTCTGCCAGTTCGCCGCCTATATATATGCATATATATATAGACACACACACATGTGTATGCATATATATGCATACATATATGCATGCATATATATACACACACATATATATATATGCATATATATGCATACACATACACACACATTTACACACACTCACACACAAATGCATATATATATTGCACATAAGTATATATATTTATATTATACATATATTCACGTGTGAAGTAAATGTAAGGATAAGCGAGTTAGGCAGGTCAATATAGAAAGTATATCAAATACATGAAATACAAAAAAATGTATACATGGTTACATACAAAAAGGTCCGACTTGCACACAGAATAGAAACGATCTGCCTAACTCCCTAATCCTTGCATTTACTTCTCTGCCTGCTCAAGTTTAAACCCCTTGAGCACTACTAAGTGTATTCTATGTGAAGAATATTTGATTCTCTTCTATGAACTATATCGTGTGTGTGTGTATGTATATATTTATATGTCTCTATATAATCAGATATAAATATGAATACACACATACAAATGGATACATATTTACATATACATGCATATACACACACACACATAATTTTCTCGCTTGAATGTTTCTGAGCAACATAAAAAAAATATATATATAGTTCTCTTAGCAAATGTATCCCTTGAAAATCACGAAACA
>NC_043014.1:8469347-8526847 GCF_006345805.1 Octopus sinensis | reverse complement strand
ACATTACTCTTTTATGTACACTTTTTTATGTACATTCCTTTGTATACACTGATTTGTTCTGCTTTTTTATGTTTAACCCTACAGTCTCTTATGTGGTAGTTTAATGAAGTATGTGATTGAGTATTATCTGATAATTGATATTTGATTTAGATGTATTTCTCCATTTTCTTATATTGTATATATATATATATATATATGGTGAAACCCTGCCAAAAATTTAATGGTTGAGCGGCAGCAGCAAAGATTTTGAGTTTGTGTCAATTTGACAATGGACTTTGCTGATGAGAGGGCTTCATCATAGTTATTTGCCTTGTTCCATGCAGGTAATGAATTTTTATCCCATATTCTTTATTTAATTTAATCAAACTTTCTCTCTCTCTCTCTCTCTCTCTCTCTCTCTCTCTCTATATATATATATATATATATATATATATATATATATATATATATATATATATATATATCATCATCATTGTTTAACATCCGTTTTCCATGCTAGCACAGGTTGGATGGTTCGACCGGGATCTGGGAAGCCAGGAGGCTGCACCAGGCACCAGTCTGATCTGGCAGTGTTTCTACAGCTGGATGCCTTTCCTAACGCCAACCACTTCGTGAGTGTAATAATTAGGATAAAATCATTATTTAATGATTCATCAGTGGCTAGCATACTAAAAATACCATAATGGTTAATTTTATATTAAAATTACAATAAGGGTATTGAATGATTACAACACCAGTCTGCTAGAAATAGACCTCAAATGGTCTAAGGACCACTTAGATTATTACTATAATCTAAGTGGTTCATAGACCATTTGAGGTCTATTTCTAGCAGACTCGTGTTGTAATTATTCAACACCCTTATTATAATTTATATATATATATATATATATATATATGGCCCAGTGGTTAGGGCAGCGGACTCGCGGTCATAGGATCGCGGATTCGATTCCCAGACCGGGCGTTGTGAGTGTTTATTGAGCGAAAACACCTAAAGCTCCACGAGGCTCCGGCAGGGGATGGTGGTGATCCCTGCTGTACTCTTTCACCACAACTTTCTCTCACTCTTTCTTCCTGTTTCTGTTGTACCTGTATTTCAAAGGGCCGGCCTTGTCACTCTCTGTGTCACGCTGAATATCCCCGAGAACTATGTTAAGGGTGCACGTGTCTGTGGAGTGCTCAGCCACTTACACGTTAATTTCACGAGCAGGCTGTTCCGTTGATTCGGATCAACCAGAACCCTCGTCGTCGTAACCGATGGAGTGCTTCCACATATATATATATATAAATGAAAGTTTCAAATTTTGGTACAAGATCAGCATTTTGGGGGAGCATTTAAGTTTATTAGATCGATCTTGTATGTATGCATACATACAAAAAACTATTAACTCAGTTGCACAAATGACAATGACAAGGATGATTACTTGAGTCATGTATGAAATCACACTCAGCAATTTAAAAAGTCACAAACTGTGGTCATTTTACTTACCTGCCTAGCAAACTCTGCAATCATTAACAATTTCTTTATTGGTAAATGGAATCTGAAAAGGTAAAAAAAAAAATAAATAAATAAATAAATAATAATAATAATAATAATAATAATAATATGTTTAATTTTAAGTTAAAATGAAGTAAGATTCAATTTCCTGTAGTCATTTCTACAATGTAGCTTACATAAGGAGTTCTGAAATTTCACATTTCCATCTACTTGACTGAAAATGAGTACCAATAGGCGCAGGAGTGGCTGTGTGGTAAGTAGCTTGTTTACCAACCACATGGTTCCGGGTTCAGTCCCACTGCGTGGCACCTTGGGCAAGTGTCTTCTATTATAGCCTTGGGCCGACCAAAGCCTTGTGAGTGGATTTGGTAGACGGAAACTGAAAGAAGCCCGTCGTATATATGTATATATATATATATGTGCGTGTATGTTTGTGTGTCTGTGTCTGTCCCCCTAGCATTGCTTGACAACCGATGCTGGTGTGTTTATGTCCCCGTTACTTAGCGGTTCGGCAAAAGAGACCGATAGAATAAGTACTTGTTTCAGTTATTTGACTGCAGTCATGCTGGAGCACCGCCTTTAATCGAGCAACTCGACCCCGGGACTTATTCTTTTGTAAGCCCAGTACTTATTCTATCGGTCTCTTTTGCCGAACCGCTAAGTAACGGGGACATAAACACACCAGCATCGGTTGTCAAGCAATGCTAGGGGGACAGACACAGACACACAAACATACACGCACGCACATATATATATACATATATACGACAGGCTTCTTTCAGTTTCCATCTACCAAATCCACTCACAAGGCATTGGTCGGCCCGAGGCTATAGTAGAAGACACTTGCCCAAGGTGCCACGCAGTGGGACTGAACCCGGGACCATGTGGTTGGTAAGCAAGCTACTTACCACACAGCCACTCCTGCACCTATGTATATATTCAAACAGTAAAATGTATAAATAGAAGAATGCTTAGATCTTGTTTTTGATCCCAAACAATAATCCTGGTTGAATTGTGATTTTGAGGTTCAGGACTAAATGACAGCTGTATTTTGTTAACACCAAGTCCCGAAACAGGTGCCTTAGCAGAGCTAAACTATTGCAAGCTTTTGCCCAATTCTAAGGATAATTGGTTATCTTGATGTGCTGATTCCTACTTTGGCAACTGATGTTTCTTCCTCTGCTGCCTCCACATATTTCAGACATCTCATGAAAGGTCATCAGTGATGTTTTTTATCCTCTGCTAAAACCATATACAGCTTTTATTTACAATCACAAAACTTTTTTCAGACTGGCAAAAATTTTGATACTGGCAGCAGCTGTGAAGTATAAACATTACATAACTAAAAGATGAAAAACAAAATAACAGACAAACCTTCTGTCGCCGATCCTGTCTCTGATCTTTTCCAAGTCATTTGAGTTGAATATTTCCAACTCTTGTAAAGCCACCATAACATGATCTGGTTTTGTTAAAACTGATACATGTTGGTTTGCCATGAAAGCATTTAACATTCCCATCTCAGTAAGAACATCTTTCAGGCCAGTTGTTCCAAATATGAGAAGACGTCGACCCTGTAAATGAAAGAAGATGAGAGTTATAGGAATTTCTACTGTCCAATTGCTCAACTTTTTTTATAGTAGTTAGTTAGTTAGTTAATTATTTGGCTCAAAAAGCAAAAAGCAAGGCCATGTAGGGGGACATGGAGTGATGTACAGGGTGGTGTTCATGTAAAGAGTTCAGGCCACTTGTGGTCAAGGGAGACTTTGAACCGAGTGGTCGTCGGCATCTTCACTATCTTGTCCGGCAGTTTATTCCAAGGATCTGCAACCCGGACGGAGAAAGCCCCTCTCCTTCGATTGAGATGAAATCGTCGTAGATAGAGCTTTTCGGAGTGACCCTGCAGCCAACGCTCTGGAGCAGGAGTGAACTAATCAACATTTTCAGTATCTTAAACGAGACCCGTTTGTTTCAAGGCCTGTCTGATTTAGGGCCATTATCATCATGGCATAAACATCAACAGAACAGCAAATTTAAATCAATATACATGTTTGTTGTGTTGAGATCCATGAGTTGTTTTCACATGCTTGATTAGTTCTTCTCTACAATAGGTTAGAGCTGAGCAAAATCCCACAAGAACAATAAAAATAAAGACTTCCTTTCTCTTTATTTACCACCAGAATACTATTTACTACACCTTAACCCTTTAGTATTTAAACCGGCCATATCCGGCCAAAATAGTTAATCTGTTTTATGTTCAAACTGACCAGATCCAGGCTCTCACACCTACCCTACAATGTTATTCTACATCAAGTAATTACACCATCAAGATCTTGAAGATATGAGATAATGCATGATTAATTCAAATCAATGGGAATCAATAGGCAACAACCATGTAAGTAAGAGCAACAACCATGCTCTTTTTCAGGACCTCCAAGACTAATATGGGAAGAGAGGAAGTTAAACACAGAGTAAAATCCTGGTTCAAATGCTTGCAAGAGAGTGGAATTACAACCGTGTTTCGTGGTCTACTATCACAACAGCTCCTTTATAGGATCCAGTTAACTCAAGACATCATCAGGAGGAACCACGTCTGGTTTCGGCCCCTACTCCTCTACCGTTTGATGGAGTAATCTGAACACTAAAGGGTTAATATCTTGCACAACTCTCGTTAAGATTTCTATAGACATACACTGTTCTTCATCCAATTGGTTTTGAAAATAATGAAAAATTTTGTAAAATCATTTTGTCTTTGGATGTAATGAGCACAAAATTTTGAAAGGTTTTAATTTAGATCACTTTATCAGGAAGTTTGTATCATAGAATCAGAGTTAGTCTAAGTTGGGCTGGTTTCAAAAGACAGATCACCATATATATATTTAGAAGGTATCACAACATGGCCGCTGCCAGCGGAACGTGGCCGTTGCCAGCGCTGCCCCGACTGGCCTCGTGCTGATGGCATGTAAAAAGCACCATCCAATCGTGGCCCTTTGCCAGCCTCATCTGGCACCTGTGCTGGTGGCACGTAAAAAGCACCCACTACACTCACGGAGTGGTTGGCGTTAGGAAGGGCATCCAGCTGTAGAAACATTGCCAGATCAGACTGGAGCCTGGTGCATGGAAAGCAGATGCTAAACGATGATGATGATGATGATGTATCACAATATACCAGAACTTACTTTAGTTTTCAAGGCATGTTTTCTCCTACATATGTAGTCAATGCTTTAACATATTCTGAACTTGTAGCTATTTATAGTTACCAAGATCTAAAGGAAACTATAAATCCATGTTTTGTAAACTAATTACATTTTATCGTATTTTATTTTACTTGTTTGATTTTTTTTTTAAATTTCATATAGCATCTACTTTGACCAACATTTAATGTAATGTATAGAGTTGGGTTGTATTTCTAATATCCAGACAACTTATTAAAAAACAAACCATTCAAAAATAAAGAATAAAAAAACAAGTTTTAATCTGTCCATTTTAAAAAAATTTTCCTTGGTCGCCACAGACAGATGGTTTGCCAGCATTTGGTAACGAGGGTTCAGTTGTTTGATCAATTGAATGACTTGCTCATTGAAGAAATATGTAAGTGGCTGAATATTGCTAAGACACATGTACTCTTGATGTAATTCTTAGGCAATATCAATCAAGCAATTAAACATGATAATGACACTAGCATATCATATCTCATGGTTAAATAAATGGTGGGAATGAAGGTAATGGAAGACAAAAACGAAAAATAAAAAATATACACAAGAATAGAAAAGCTTACTAACCATTGGAGGACATCTTTTGAGCAAGACTAGGAGACATTGTAGTACATTGTTGGAGAATCTTGGACCAATAGCCACATAGTCTTTATAGAAGGAAAATAAAGAGAGACTTCATGAGTATATATATATGTGTGTGTGTGTGTGTATATATATATATATATATATAGCTGAAATTTACAGAAAAACAAAAGACAAAGACAGGTCTATAAACAACAAGCAGGTGTATTAGTTTGACGCTCGTGAAAATGAGAACGTTTTTTATGTTTCGAGCCAACACTCCTCAACAGAAAGGAACATAAGACTTTTCACAACACTCAAAGCCAGGCCTTTCATGGCTCTTAAAGCCAGAGAATACAAGTGATAGATGTTCAAAAAGGTAAGAGAGACACAGATGTTAATAAAACAGTGACTTGAGGGTAAAATAAGGCCGATAAGTAACTCAGGCAGGTAAAAGGGGTGGTGTATTAGATACCACAGAGGTGTTAACAACAGGCATAATCAGTCAGAAGTAAAGATAACTTTAAGTTTATAAACTTCCAATCTTTTTCCCTAACAACAGTGTTTACAATAAGAAATTTCCAAAATATAAAAAAAACAGTTACTGTCCTCAATGGACCGTGAAGTGTTCCTACTGACAAAGAGAAAGAAGAAAATGGAAATACTTACCAATAATCCGTTCAATGTCATCAAGAAGAATGCAGCTGAGAGGAGACTTGTAAGCATCTTCAAACATCTACAAATAGAATGTCACAAGAAAAAAATCATTTCTAAAATAGGTGCAACAACAGAAATTTTAGGAGAGAAGGAGCAAGAAAATGGAATCTCAGTAGTTATTTCATCTCTACTCTTCCCCATTGTTCCACTAATTTTAAGTTCAAGGATATATATGTATATTTATAAATGTGTATATACATATTTAGTGTAGGGTCTCAACTACTGTGAATTAAGCATATAACATGTTGGATATAGAGGTAATCAAAGTAAACCTGCAGACAAATACACATATACATACTAATGGGATTAGTCTAAAGTCGTTGTTGTTAATACAGAGAAATTAATTTAATTAGATATACAAAATAATTGTTTAAAACCACATGCTTGCTCACAGACATATACATGTTCCATATATAAATATATATATATATATATATATATATATATATATATATATATATATATATATGTAGGTCCCGGGTTGAGTCGGGGTTAACCACAGTAAATAAGGTACTCAATACATAGCAGAGTAAATTAATTTATTTTATAGAAGGAGCTTCTACAGGACTAGAACTGTTTCATTCAAATGAAAGCTTCCTGATGATTTCATTTGAATGAAACAGTTCTAGTCCTGTAGAAGCTCCTTCTATAAAATAAATATATATCTCTTATTATAATATATATATAAAAAGGAAATGAAGAAAATGAAGAAAAAGCATTTTCTTCATTTCCTTTTTTTATATATCACAACTCGTGTTCCACATCTCCTTTTTTAAATATATATATATATATATATATATAGGTTATGAGATGTAATGGTGTCAAGAAGACCCAAAGGTGTCAGGTAATGCTGAGTAAGTGCTATGGATAGACTATAGTTAAGCTCCAGGTTCGGTGATTACGCAAATGAGGAGTCCAACGCAGGTCATATATCAGCATGTGTATATATAAAAAATTAACAGAATGAGATAAAAATCCAAGGCTGTCAAAGATTTCAAAACATTTATAAAGAGAAGATCTTACAGATGTTTCCAGGATGCATAAAATATCCCAGAAACAGCCGTAAGACTTTCTCTTTATAAATGTTTTGAAATCTTTGACACCCTTGGATTTTTATCTCATTCTGTTAATTTTATATATATATATATATATATATATAACAAATTAATAAATAAAACATATGCATATATAGATACATATATGTACGTACCTACATCTACATGTATATATACATGCATATATGGGTACAAGACACCAAAAAAACGTCGAACACAATGAGAAACGAAAAACATAAACACAAAACCAAGGAAATGGACATTTTTCTTAAACAACGAAAAAATAGAGTACAGATGTATATATGCATATGTTTTATTTATTAATTTATTATGACGGAACGCACGCATCCATTTCTAAGTAAATTGGTTCTTAATATATATATATATATATTTTTATAGGTAGTTAAGTCTATGTCCAGTCATAGAATGACCAATGGTTTTGCATCCACAAATGGGTCAGCCCTGTGGACGTCTCGTCAGACACTTCCCAGGGATGAAGAGTCACATTTGTCTTTGGCTGAAAAGGTGCCCATGAAGCTAAGCCCTTTGTGGATGCAAAACCATTGGTCATTCTATGACCGGACATAGACTTGAGTACTTATAAATATTTTACTGCTTTATACTTTAGAGTGTACTTCTTTTTCAGATTGACAATTTGTGAGTGTGTGTGTGTGGGGGGGGGGGTAATAGTAATAATGTTATATCTTGGGGAGTTAGTTGGTTACATCAACCCCAGGTTACATCAACCCCAATGAAGGTGGTGAAGTGGCAGAAACGTTAGCATGCCGGGCAAAATGCATAGCCGTATTTCGTCTGTCGTTATGTTCTGAGTTCAAATTCCGCCAAGGTCGACTTTGCCTTTCATCCTTTCGGGGTCGATAAATTAAGCACCAGTTACGCACTGGGGTCGATGTAATCGACTTAATACCTATGTCTGTCCTTGTTTGTCCCCTCTATGTTTAGCCCCTTGTGGGTAATAAAGAAATAGGTTACATCAACCCCAGTGCTCAACTGGTACTTATTTTATCAATTCTGAAAGGACAAAAGGTAAAGTTGACCTCGGTAGCATTTGAACTCAGAAAATAAAGTACCAAGTGAAATGCTGCTAAGTATTTTGTCTGATACATTAAGGATCCTGTCAGCTCACCACCTTTAATAATACACAAAACTCTCGACCCTTGAGTCTCTGTTGCTTCTGCTAAATAGCAATAAACATATATATGTGTATGTATACAGAGAGAGAGGGAGAAGGGAGGGAGAGAGAGAGTGCTATTATCTATAGCAGTGCTTTTCAAACTTTTTGCTGGAGCGGAACCCCAAGGAAACATTCCACTGGCTCGGGGAACCCCTGTGCAATAATTTAATAGTCTTATGCACACATAGCTGCACAGGAGAATTAAAAATTACTGCCGATTTTTGCCGTTTTGTAACTTCTTGTGGAACCCCTGGACTGCACTGGCGGAACCCTAAGGTTCTGTGGGACCCTGGTTGAAAACCACTGATCTATAACATGTCGGTGCATACAAAAAAGATAAACCAATTTCTGCAAAGAAACAATCATAGAGAGTTATGGGGAGGGAGAGATCAAGACAGAAAGAAACAATACAACAGAGTGCTCACCTTTCGAATGTACTGAACTTTGGCCATTTCACTGTATCCAATCATTTGCTCAGGGGAACAGATCTTGACGAAAGGCAGATCTGAGTTGGCCATCAGATAGGCTGCAAATGCTGACTTTCCAGCACCAGGGGCACCTTGGAAACAGAGACAAAAGGTATTAATTATTTACACTGATATAGGGAAACAGGGGTATCATTATTGTTTAACATCCGTTCTCCATGCTAGCATGGATTGGACGGTTCGACTGGGGATCTGGGAAGCCAGAAGGCTGCACCAGGCTCCAGTCTGATCTGGCAGTGTTTCTACAGCTGGATGCCCTTCCTAACGCCAACCACTCCGTGAGTGTAGCGGGTGCTTTTTATGTGCCACCTGCACAGGTGCCAGGCAAGGCCATGATCGGATTGGTGCATTTTACGTGCCAGGGCACGGAAGCCAGTCAAGGCAGCGCTGGCATCGGCCGCGATTCGGATGATGCTTTTTACGTGCCACCGGCACGGAAGCCAGTCTAGGCCTAGGCCAAGTGATGGAAATAACCCTAGTGTGTGACATACTTATTTTATCAACTTCATCAGATTAATATTTAAGTTGATTCTAGCAGGATTTGAAGTCATTTCATAACAGCATGAACAAAATAGTGTAACATGCAGTTTTGAACTAATGCTACCCTTCACGTGTCTTTCACCAACTCAATACTGATTTCTAAACATGATCTAAAGCCACAGATTTGTAAAGAGAGGTACAACTGACTGAATTAACTTCTGCATCAATAGGCTTTTGGGTTGACCTCAATGCATGCATTTGGGCAAGTCCCTTCTACAACAGCCTCAGGTCGACCAGAGCTTTGTGAGTAGAATTTTGCGGGTACTGTGCACAAACCTGTTTTATATATTGTGAAGACCTGTTGAGGCAAGTGAAATTGAAATCGAAATCAAAACCAAACTTGGTGACTGGCATCCGTTGCTATTGGAGCGCCAAGAGTACCATACGAGTGAGATCGTTGCCAGAGCAACAAGCTGGCCTCCATGCCAATGGCACATTAAAAACACCATTCGAGCGTGATTGTTACCCGCGTCACCTTACTAGCACCTGTGCTGGTGGCACGTGAAAAAACTCTCAAGCGAGGTCGTTGCCAGTGCTGCTGGACTGGCTCCTGTGCAGGTGGCACATAAAAAGCACCATTTGAGCCTGGCCATTACCAGTACCACCTAACTGGCCTTCATGCCGGTGGCACGTAAAAGCACCGACTATACTCTCGAAATGGTTGGCGTTAGGAAGGGCATCCAGCTGCAGAAACTCTGCCAGATCAGATTGGAGTCTGGTGCAGCCATCTGGTTCGCCAGACCTCAGTCAAATCGTCCAACCCATGCTAGCATGGAAAGCAGACGTTAAACGATGATGATGATGATGGTGATGATATGCATTTGGTCTAATATCCTGTTTCGCTGTTTATGCTTTATTCAAGTATGTTATCTGACTTAATGGTTTGACAGATAGAGATCAATAAAATAATAACAAGCTGAGAAAATTGTTGAGTTGATAAGATCAATTAAACCTTGAAATTGGTAACTGCACCCCCCCCCCTCCCAGCATGACAGTACTTGAATGAATGAAACCAGTAAAAGAATAACAACACCAGCTGCAATAAATTTTGTTTTCATACAAGTAGGATTCCTCGGATATTTAAGAAAAGGAGAAATGTTAAGTGTAGTTTTTTTTTGTTATTTTCTATTTCATCCATTCTTCTGGTTATGGTGACATCAGAAATTTATGTCAAGCAACAATTTTGTACTTACCATGTAGCAACATGGTCAGAAGAGGTGTCTTTGTGCTGTTTTTGATCTGAGAAATTAGTAGGTTACCATATTGGAGAACCTCACGAACGGAATCACCCCATTCAATGATACCATTTGGAAAGAAGGAGCTGAAGTTGAAATCGCTGCGACCAAATGCCTGTGATGGAAGAAAGGAGAACAGTGAGAGGAATTTGAGTGAATTGACAGAGAAGGGTTTCCACAGTACACAAAGTTTTGGTTTTGACATTGTAAAATTCTGATTAAAATTATGGGTTGATTACCCTTCAGCATTGAATGATTAATACTTGTTAATTCAATTTAAGACTTCAATGAGTTGAATGTTGCCTTTTTACAACACAGTGTGTGTCAGTTTTAGAATAAGTACACCACTTAGTGAGAGACAACTAAAAGGGTTGGCCATAAAATATTGCTTCAAAAAGTCCTGTTCAATCCATGCCACCACAAAAAAGCAGGGATAAAAATGAGAACATTCAAATTTTATAATTATTTACCAATTATAAAGTGAGAGTTGGGCCTCAAAACTTCATGACGAGTGAAAATATGTTAAACAGTACATGTATGTTCAGTTCATTCAAGTGTTATGGTTCAGGAACATCTTAAGTCATTTGGATTGTAATTACTTTTATCTCTCTCTCTCTCTCCTCTCTCTCTCTCTATATATATATATATATATATATATATATATATATATATATATATTGTTATATATATATATATATATATATATATATATATATATATATATATATATGTATATATATATATATATATTATATATATATATATATATATATAATTTACAAAATAAGGGCAAAAGAAAAATTCTAATGCCAAATATGCCGAAAAAAAGACAAAAATTGTCAATAACCATTGTAATTTATAAAATTACCGTATTGGTCATAATTTCGGGGTTAATTCATAAGAATTTTCCCCTCTTCAGCGATAAATACGTGAGATATGACAAGCTGGTCTGCTCAGGACTTAGTACTTGCTTTTTCCATAGGTATGAGTAAGTATTTCACTTATATCTCACGTATTTATCGCTGAAGAGGGGAAAATTCTTATGAATTAACCCCAAAATTGGGACCAATACAGCAATAACGGAAATTTCTATCGGTTTGTTTCGAGACGCATAAATTA
This sequence comes from Octopus sinensis, assembly GCF_006345805.1. Classification (NCBI taxonomy): domain Eukaryota; kingdom Metazoa; phylum Mollusca; class Cephalopoda; order Octopoda; family Octopodidae; genus Octopus; species Octopus sinensis. The sequence continues at coordinate 8,515,233 of NC_043014.1, read as the reverse complement.
CAATGGTTATTGACAATTTTTGTCTTTTTTTTGGCATATTTGGCATTAGAATTTTTCTTTTGCCCTTATTTTGTAAATTATTTATAAATTTAACCAAAATCGACCCCAGTGCGTAACTGGTACTTAATTTATCGACCCCGAAAGGATGAAAGGCAAAGTCGACCTCAGCGGAATTTGAACTCAGAATGTAACGGCAGACGAAATACGGCTACGCATTTTGCCCGGCGTGCTAACGTTTCTGCCAGCTCGCTGCCTTAAATAAGTACTTAAATAAGGTACTTCTAAATAAGTACCATGAGTAGATCATGCTCACCACAGCAATCAGAAGAAAAACTTTATAATTGACAATTGTTTAATTAGCTTGTAGTACAGAGTTCAAAGTCTAACATGAATATGGCTTGAAGAGAAATGAGTTCTGTCAAACTGTTTCTAAATACACTAAATGCCCAGTGGTTAGGGCAGCGGACTCACGGTCGTAGGATCGCGGTTTCGATTCCCAGACCGGGCATTGTGAGTGTTTATTGAGCGAAAACACCTAAAGCTTCACAAGGCTCCTGCAGGGGGTGGTGGTGAACCCTGCTGTACTCTTTCACCACAACTTTCTTCCTATTCTGTTGTACCTGTATTTCAAAGGGCCAGCCTTGTCACACTCTTGTCACGCTGAATCTCCTCAAGAACTACGTTAAGGGTACACGTGTCTGTGGAATGCTCAGCCACTTGCACGTTAATTCCACGAGCAAGCTGTTCCGTTGATCGTATCAGCTGGGACCCTCATCGTTGTAACCGACGGAGTGCTCCTATTTTATATATTTAAATACACTAAATGAAAACAAAGCAAAATCATACACAAAATGCGAAACAAAGAAATGTATGTTTCTAGATATTTTCTCATAATTAGGTAATACTTGATACTTACTGGTTTGATATCATCCAATGAGCTTAGGAAATCATCATGGGTGATTCTGACATTTTCTGCCTCTGTAGGATCAATTTCTGCTTTATTGGAGCCCTATATGAGCACAGAGAAACAATACAAAATGTAGTAAATGTTCTTTGTTATCTTAATAATTCATCATCATCATCATCATCATTTAGCGTCCATTTTCCATGCTAGCATGGGTTGGACAATCAAAGATTTTTGTAATTATTTCCTGCCACTGATTGATCTGACAAGTTTACATGAAAAAACTTTAGAAACCATTGCAAAAACATGCACGAAGGAGCAATGTGAAAACAGTAGAAAAAAAAAAAATAAATACCATGTCCAGTCAAAGTGACAATGAAATACACAAATAAGAACATTGAAATGAATACATTAACAATCTATTTACAATCTATTGTAAATTTGTCTACTCCTAAGCTCAAAGGTGCCATTAATTCTTTGAATATTGACAAAATATGTACCAGAAAATCTACACTAAAGTTTAGGAAACTTCCTCACCCGCTCTTCTATACCTTCTTTTACAACAGGTATATTTTATAGGCGCATGGCTCAGTGGTTAGAGCGTTGAGCTTACGATCGTGAGGTTGTGAGCTCGAATCCCGGACCGGGCTGCATGTTGTGTCCTTGAGCAAGGCACTTTATTTCACATTGCTCCAGTTCACTCAGCTGTAGAAATGAGTTGCGACGTCACTGGTGCCAAGCTGTATCGACCTTTGTCTTTCCTTTGGATAACACTGGTGGCGTGGAGAGGGGAGGCTGGTATGCATGGGCGACTGCTGGTCTTCCATAAACAACCTTGCCCGGACTTGTGTCTAGGAGGGTAACTTTCTAGGTGCAATCCCATGGTCATTCATGACCGAAGGGGGTCTTGAATTTTATAAGACAGATAGGGTTAAAATCATTTCCATCTTTTTTATTTTTTTGTAGTTATCCATCAATAGTTAATTCAACACCTCAATGTTTTTCACATGAAGGTAAGCCTTTTCCTTTTAAGATTTTGTTTTCTTAATGAATATGGAAGTTACATATATAGCTTTCAAGTTTAAAATTCATTATTAAAAACTAAAATTTGGTAGGAAATAATATTTGATATTCAAACAAAATGTCTATTTAGCTAGTTGCTGATAAAAGCTAGAAAAGGAGAAACATTCCAGCCTCTTATAAGTTTTCCAGCCTCTTGTAATTCTTGATAAAATTCCATTTCCATTCAGTCTTCCTTAATAATAATTCTATTAAGAAATGTACTCGCATAGCAAGTGACTTGATCTGAGATCGTGTGCTGAAACGAAAACAATTGCAGTGTGGAAGGTGTTTGTAAGCCATTTAAGAAACACACAAAAACCGTTCGATTCACTTCAACATTTGAGTTTAATCTGTCAAAATATTTTCGTCTTTATAAGACCGTGACCTGTTCACTGACAAAAATCCATGCAGCACGGATTTTTGTCAGTGAACAGATCGCGGTCTTAAAGCGACGAAAATATTTTGACAAATTAAACTTAAATGTTGAAGTGAATCGAACGGCTTTTGTGTGTTTCTTAAATGGCTTACAAACACCTTCCACGCTGCAATTGAATTCTATTAAAAAAAATAAAATAAAACAGCGAAGGGAAATTACTTATGTTATATAGATAAAATAAGGGGAGATGTACAGAAGGATGCAACAGAATTCTCAATGAGTTTCTCTTTTAATTGAAGAAGGGAAAAAAATAAAATAAAACACTAGTGATGATCTATAGTCTTCATTGAAGAGGGGAGATAATTCTTACTGAACCTCATAAGTAAGACTTATTCACACGAGCCTGCATGCAATTATGAAATTATCTCCCACTCTTTTGAGAGTTGTAATCAATTCTTCAGGACGAATATTTTAATTGAGAATCTTTTGCGTGCCATTCAGTACATCAACCATTAACCTATTTATTTAAATTTATGCCATTGGCCTGCTTGTGTTACTTCTCTAAGTCAAGTACGGGATTGATTTAATCAACTAAATCCTTCCCCTCAACATTGTTAATCTTCTGCCTAAATAGTGAGAAATCTGACCCAATATTGTAAAATAATGTAAATTTAGAACATGAAACATCTTCTGAATTACCTTTATTAAACTGTTCATAGCAGTGGAAACTGCACAGCGTACAAGACCTTCGAGTTCAGCTCCACTAAAGTTCTTTGTTTTACTTGCAATTTCTTTGAGGTTAACTTCGTCATGAAGCAGTTTACTTTCTCTCATTGACTTAGTGTGGATTTTCAAAATGTCCACTCTGCCTTTCTCATCAGGTAAACCTTAATAGAGATCAAAGTATATATATATATATATATATATATAATAAATAAATAAAATATATGCATATATACATATATGTACATACTTACATCTACATGTATATATACATGCATATACATATACATATATATGAGTACAGGACACCACAAATAAACGTAGAACACAACGAGAGATGAAAACATAAAATCAAACAAGGAAACGGACTTTTTTTAAAACAACGAAAAAACAGAGTACAGGGCAAACAATACAAGAAAAATTCCCCTTCATCAGCTGCCCCTGGTTCGACTCAATGCGTGTTTCGAAGGTAAGGGCATATATATATGAAATGTATATATATATATATGAAATGTAGGTATGTATATTCATAAATACATGCACACACACACTAACACAAACACACATATAATGCAAGTTTGTATGTGTATAAATATGCATAGAAGAGGTAGGATTTATTCAATTATTTGAAGCTGAGATTTCACTCTATTTCCAGACACCGAAGAAAGGAAATAAGAAATTTAAAGTAGCAATAGTGTAAAAGCTTAGCTGCAAATAAATGAGTGCACACACACACACACACACACACATAGATACACACATACATACACAAAACACATAGAGGTTGGTCTAAAAATCTACATCCATAAAAAGGGAACCTAAGTACTTTAAAAATCATAAATTACAAAATGTGTGCTAAAACTGATAACCTTCAGCATTTTTGACTCTATTGAGTGCATGAACTTTGAACCCATTTTAAGGTATTTGCTGTCCCTGGTAGATTTGATTATCTCCTTCAGTGTATCAATAATTCTGGATCAAATCATGAAGACAACCAACTTCAATGATCGCACACAAGAGATAAAAAAAATTAAGAGTTGTTAGTCCTAGAGATCTAGTGGTTATTCAATTGGACTCTTCCTCTATTTCACCTACCTGGGGTGGTGTCATCAATATAACTTCTAGCACTTATATTAAAATGTAGTGGAGGCCTATCTCATTAGAACAATATTTTATGTTATTCTAACAAAAGAATGACATCTAATTTAGAAATGTAACATGGATGTAAGTTATGTCTGTTATATTAATGCCAAACAAATATGGACCTATGAACAACTCACCAAACATCTCAGCCTAAACAACAATTCTTAGATGGGAGTGAGAAAATAATACCATGTACGCCTATGAAGATTTACAAACATACTTTCCCAGTGATACTCAGTTTACCTACCATTATAAACAATACCAAATGTTTTTTCACAAACCTTTCATAATGTGATACAAGTCTTTGGTGTAGCAATAGTACGCGGCTGAAGAGGGCTTTTGAACTATCTGTTGTGTCGATTATGCATTGATGTAAGAATAAGTTGTTCTATAAAGCTCGAAACATATGTACCGCAACATCCTTTGTGTTGTGTTTTTCATTTATTTCATTTGATACATATATATATATATATATAATAATAAATATTAGGGAATAAATCTTTGTTTGATTTGCATAATAGTGGTTTTGTCTCTAATTTAATATAATATATATATATATATATAAACACACCGTGCACACACATACACAAGACAAATTTCCTCTGGATTGAGACACTTAGCCCACCCCTGTATGCATAAGCAATAAAAGAAACAATCCTTAAAAGATTTAATTTAGATAAAGAAAGAGTTTATTCATCACTTGTAGGATAGTAGGGGCACTATTGAAGTGTTTATATTAATGCAACATATATCTAAAACAAGTCAAATATTGCAATTATTGTTCTGAAAGCATGGATGGTGAAACACTGATGTAGAAAATAAGGGAAGCTGTACACTAAACTCATAAACTTTTCAGATTTTTATACTTCCATTGGACAGTATAAAACGTGTTAAATTCGTAATAATCTCTGTTGTTATTGTTGATTAACTGTAATCATCAGCTTGAGTAGAATTATGGCTCAGGTAACTAAATACAGAAAAAAAGAATTCCCTACCAGAGTTTACCATGCTTTATCTGGTTTAGGATCATCATCATCATCATTGTTCGACCGTGGTTGAGACAATGGAATTTACCATGCTACGCCAGACTTCACGGTCCATCATAGCATTACGGAGGTCCTATTGCTGGATGCCTGTATCCCTGGAGATTACATCAGGGTAGGAGAGTGTGCGCCCTTTTTACGTTCTGAGATTTAATAATAAATTTTTAGAGAGTTACTTCCCTTATATATGCCAAAAATGCATTAAAAATGGGAAAAATTGATGGTAATTTTTTTTTTAAATCGTAGACTCATTGTAGACGCGCGCTAATACCCAGAAGGGCTCGATATGAATCACGACTATAAGATACCCGGTTTTGATTAAACTGCACCGCAAAATGTGGGAGTAGTTAGGAATCTAAATCGTAGGAGACAGACAGCACACAACCTCTCTTTTATATTTAAAGATGTAATTCTAAAGTGTTGTGTTCTTTTAGTGGACAGACATGTCATTTCAGGGACTGCAGTGATTCGAAGCAGATTGTATCCATGAACACTTCTTACTCCAGTGATAATGTCAACGATGGTGACAGTAATAATGATGATGAGTTTAGACAAAATTGTAAATAGAGTTTATATTCACCTATCTCCATTTGAACCTCCATTCGTCCAGGTCGGGTGAGAGCATCATCAATCAGATCTCTTCGGTTTGTCATACCTAGGTATAGAAAACAATATAAATCAACAAAATGATAAAGTTACCTTGTGTTGTGCACAATAATCTCTATTCATATGCAATTCTTCTGGATTCTAGGCTGTTCAACAACAATATTTCTTTGGAACAGAAAAAAAAGCCTATCTTTATTTCTTCTTTTGCTGGTGTCTTAAATTTAGGTTAAATCAGTGTTTCTCGAAGGGGAGGCCTATGGGACGGTCGGACAAGTTGTTTTGAGAAAATTTGGTTTAAATGTTTGACAATTCAGCATCGTCTATTGGATGGTGGGTGGCATTTTGCTTGTATATCTATATATATATATATATATATATAATTTATTTAAAGTAGCAGAAAATTCAACAAAACCTGTTACTCTGAGTTTCCCGTTGCCGTTCGTCGGACAGTTTTTGTTGAATTTTCTGCTGCTTTAAATAAAGCATATTACTCTACCACTGGTATTCGAGTACTCTTTTTTCCACCTTGTTTCACATTTATGTGTTTACTCCGGTATATATATATATATATATATATATATATATATATATGGTACATTGTTTCATACTGTATATTTTATGTGTTATCAATATCATATATAACATTTAGTCAGTGTATGTTTGTTAGTTTGTATGTGTATATATATGTGTTTGTGTGCATATATGTGTATTGCCAGCACCGCCTCAACTGGCTTCCGTGCCGGTGGCACATAAAATACACCAATCTGACCGTGGCCATTGCCAGCCCCGCCTGGCACCTGTGCAGGTGGCACGTAAAAAGCACCCACTACACTCACGGAGTGGTTGGTGTTAGGAAGGGCATCCAGCTGTAGAAACATTGCCAGATTAGACTGGAGCCTGGTGCAGCCTTCTGGCTTCCCAGAACCCCGGTCGAACCGTCCAACCCATGCTAGCATGGAGAACAGACGTTAAACGACGATGATGATGATATATATATATGGAGAGAGAGAGACAAATAGATTGACAGACAGACATAGGAATGGAGATATATATAGAGAGAGAGAGAAGAGAGAAAGATAGAGGGTGGTATCAATAAGTTCCCAGACTAGTTTTGTATAATAAAAAATTACTTATTTACCTAAGTTTTAACTACATCTCCTTCAAAATAGTCTCCTGTGTAGCAATACACTGGTCCCAACGTTCCTGTAACATTTGGAATCTAGCCTGGAAGCTGATTTCCATAAGTAAGTCAAGGACCTGCAATTTGCTCTTGATCTTGACAACAGTGTTAAAACAGTGACCTCTGAGCTGCATTTTCAACTTGGGGAAGAGATGGAAGTTCACAGGTGTTAAATCTGGTGAAGAGGGTGGATGTGAAAGTGAAACTATGCTGTTTTTGGTGAGAAACTCACGAGTGAGGAGAGCTTGGAGACAGAGTGCATTGTTGTCATGAAGAATATAATTCTTTGCACGACAAAGATCCGGTTGCTTTTGCCAAATGTCCTTCCTCGAACACTTCAAAATGTCACAGTAGAACTCTTGATTGATGGCCTGACCCTGGGGAATGAATTTTCAACGCACAATACTCTCTCTTTACTCTCTTTTACTTGTTTCAGTCATTTGACTGCGGCCATGCTGGAGCACCGCCTTTAGTCGAGCAACTCGACCCCGGGACTTATTCTTTGTACGCCCAGTACTTATTCTATCGGTCTCTTTTTGCTGAACCGCTAAGTGACGGGGACATAAACACACCAGCATCGGTTGTCAAGCAATGCTAGGGGACAGACACAGACACACAAACGCACACACACACACACACACACACACACCACACACACACACACACACCACACATATATATATATATATATATATATATATATATATATATATATACACGACAGGCTTCTTTCAGTTTCCATTTACCAAATCCACTCACAAGGCTTTGGTCGGCCCGAGGCTATAGTAGAAGACACTTGCTCAAGGTGCCACACAGTGGGACTGAACCCGGAACCATGTGGTTGGTAAACTAGCTCCTTACCACACAGCTACTCCTGCGCCTATATATGTATAAATATATCTGTATAAAACACACACACATACATGCAAAGAGAGAAACAGTGAGTGGAAAAGGAAATAAATAGACAAATGAAAAGGAAGGTGGAATAAATAGATTGACTGAATGTAAACAAATTCAGAGAGAGAGAAATCAAAAATTTGATAATAATAATAATAATAAGGCCCATACCAGCATAGAAAGTGAACTTTCAATGATGATTACACTGATGAAAGCACCATCAAAGCAACAACAAAAAAAAAACTAAAAAATAATAATAATAGTGTTTGTGTGTCTGTGTTTGTCCCCCCAACATCGCTTGACAACCGATGCTGGTGTGTTTACATCCCTGTAACTTAGCGGTTCAGCAAAAGAGACTGATAGAATAAGTACTAGGCTTACAAAGAATAAGTCCTTGGGTCGATTTGCTTGACTAAAGGCGTTGCTCCAGCATGGCCAAATGCCGCCGCTGTGGTGATCTCATTCTCGCTCACAACATCATAAGCGGAAAGTGTAACCTCTCGAAAGAGCTGTTCTTCACTCCTGCTCCAGAGCGTCGGGAGCGGGGTCATTCCGAAAAGCTCTAACTGCGACGATTTCATCTCAATCGAAGGAGAGGGGCTTTCTCCGTCCGGGTTGCGGATCCGTGGAACAAGCTGCCAGACAAGATGGTGAAGATGCCGATGACTGCTTTGTTCAAAGTCTCCCTTGACCTCAAGTGGCCTGAACTCTTTACATGAACACCACCCTTTACATAACTCCATGTCCCACTACATGGCCTTGCTTTTTGCTTTTTGAGCCAAAAAATTAACTAACTAACTAACAGTCAAATGACTGAAACCAGTAAAAGAGTAAAGAGTATAAATCAAAATAACACAAGAAACAAAAGCTACCTGAGAAGTGTCTTCAACTTACCAATGACAAGAATGTTGTTAAGTTGTTCGACACCATCAATCTTTGTTAGAAGCTGGTTGACAACTGTGTCGTGTACACCTGTACCTCCACCCTGAAATAAAAAGGGTTACCTTTCACAATTCAGCACTATATATTTTGTATTTTGAACATCATCTTTTCCATGGTTATATGGGTCAGACATACCGTATAAGGAACCCCTTAATTTTGGGGGCTTAAAATTTGGAAATAGGTTTTGTAAGGGATTACAATACTATCCATGTATAAAAAACTCTCATATTTTTTAACCTAATTTTTGCCAAAAAATTGTTCCTTATACACGTTATAATACAGTAATTTGTTGAGGCAAATTTCATATAGCCAGATGCCCTTCTTGTTGCCAACCCTGACCATTTCTCCTCTAGCCAGCCATGTGTTCACAGAAGATTGGAAATAGATGACACTGCTAGTGTAACAACATAATGGCAGCAACGCTGCGGATATTTCTGCTTTCAATATTTAATTTTGTCACCTTCATCATCATCATCATCATTTAACATCCGCTTTCCATGCTGGCATGGGTTGAACGGTGCAACTGGGGTCTGGGAAGCCAGAAGGCTGCACCAGGCCCAGTCTAATCTGACAGTGTTTCTACAGCTGGATGCCCTTCCTAACGCCAACCACTCCGTGAGTGTAGTGGGTGCTTTTTATGTGCCACCGGCAGAGGTGCCAGACGAGGCTGGCAAACGGCTACAATTGGATGGTGCTTTTTACGTGCCACCGGTGGTATGTAAGAGAACCATCCGAACATGGCCGTAGCCAGCGCCACCCGACTGGCCTCCGTACCGGTGACACGTAAAAAGCACCATCCGACCGTGGCCGTTGCCAGCTTCGTCTGGTCCTCGTGCCGCAGGGTCTTGGAGGAGATAGTGTTAATTAAGGCTACCAAACCTGCCACACACAGACAACTTCAGCTTTATATAGCTTATTAGTGTCAGACAAAATTCTCTGAAGTATTTCTTCCAGGTCTTTAGGTTCCGAATTCAAAGTCTGCTGACATCAACTTTGTCTTTCGTCCTCTAGGAGTGAATAAAATACCAGCCAAGAACTGGGATTGATGTAACTAAATAATGTCTGCTCCCAAAATCTCAGGCCTTATTCTGTATAAGAATTATAATTATTTTTATGATTAGTAAATTATTTTTTATCATTATCATTGGTGAGTTGCTGGAATGGTTAGTGTGCCAAACAAACTGCTTAGCAATATTTCATCTGTCTTTAAGTTCTGAGTTTAAATTCCACTGGGACTAACTTTGCCTTTTATCCTTTTGGGGTCAATGGAATAAGTACCACTTGCGTACTGGGGTTGATATAATTGACTAGTACTAACCCTCCTCCAAAATTTCAGGACTTATGCCTATAGTAGAAAGGATTATTATTATTATTATTATTATTATTATTATTATTATATTATATTATTATTATTATCATTATTATTATTATTATTATTATTATTATCATTATTATTATTATTATTATTATTATTATTATTATATTATTATTATTATTATTATAATAATATTATTATTATTATTATTAGTTTCAGAACTGCACTTCATACTTACCACTGTTCCTCTCTGCTTGCAAATAGCATCAATTTCATCAAATATAATTATATGAAGACGGCTGTTACTACCACGCTGAATAAAAACATAATAAACAATGAGTTAACTTGCCTCAGCAATTATGATCAACATATTAAATGACTACTGTTCCTTGAAACATACCTATATTATTATTATTTGTTTACCTGTTCTGGATGTTTCCAGTCAGTGTTCAAATTCAGCCATAGGCAACTTACCTTTCATTGTCCTTTTATTATCAGTAAACAAATGTTTATCTCCATTTACTTCACATCCAGTATGAAGACATGAAGATGGCAGATTGGGGTCATTACATATGGAGTTGATATTTTAGTTGTCACACTCAGATATACACCAGGCACGACACGTTCCTAATCCTCAACAAACATCAAGCATTTATATTTTGGTAAGAAAATGTATAGGTAATGCTCTCTCTCTCTCTCTCTCTCTCTCTCTCTTTCTCTCATTTTTTAAAAAAGTTTTACACACATACACACACACACACATATATATATATATCTGTAAATGTAATATGTGACAATTATTCGGTAGCCAAGATAAAACTCCGAGTTTCGGATGCCAAGGTGGAAATCCACGTCACCATCTCTTCAGTTATCCAGCCATCGGAAAAACGCTATGAAAAACGACGTTTTTCTGATGCGTTTTTCCGATGGTCGGATAACTGAAGAGATGGTGGCGTGGATTTCCCCCTTGGCATCCGAAACTTGGAGATTTATCTTCGCTACCGAATAATTGTCACATATTACATTTACAGATAAATTCCTCTATTTACATATCTAGGTTACTTTCATTCTTTTGTTGTCTTACCATTTTTATCAATATATATATATATATATTCAATGTTTGCACTGAAATGGTGTTATTAAAGCAATTGTCTTACAATAAGATAAACTACCCCCTACAGTTCACTCACCTATAAAGTAAAAGTGTCAAGTAGGAAACTGAAACCCAGGTATCAAACTGGAAAATTCTTAGAGCATCAGATTTCATCTTTTCAGGGTTGATAAATAAAATACTACTCTAGGGTGGAGGACTAGTGGAATTGTTAGAGCACAAAACAGAATACTTTATCCAAGAAGGTTGAGGGTGTCTTGGCATCACTCACCAAGTCCTTTGTGAGCCGCTCTCCGACTATCTATCTGCGGCTTTATATAGCTATGGTACGACCTCACCTGGAATTTGCATCACCGGTCTGGAACCCTTATCTTGCCCAGGATATTAATCGTCTGGAAGCCGTTCAGCGACGTGCAACCAAAAGGCATCAGGCATTTGCCATATTCTGAACACCTTACTTCCCTGGGCATGGACACATTGAAACTCCGACGTCTGGCAGCTGACTTGGCAGACACCCATAAAATCATTAACCATCTTACAAACAATAACTCTGAGCACCTTTTTCAAACTCCACCTGTCTAACACCCGTGGACATGTTTACAAAGTCAGAAAACAGCACAGCTCCCATGACTTTCAGAAACATTTTTTCACGCTAAGAGTTGCTGAAGCATGGAACAAACTGCCGGCATCAGTTGTTAGTTGTCGGAGCACTGCATCCTTCAAAACTTCCATGCTTCCTGAGATTCGCCAACACTACACCTGATTTTCTCCCCTCCATACACATGCAAGTATGTATCTGACTCTTACACTGTTCGCTTTCCAGACATTTGTACATTACTGCATATACTTTATACGCACTTTTTGACAAGTTGTGGTGCACCTGAGCACTGTATACAATAATTTCATTATTATTATTATATTTGTTTCAGACTGGCTTTTCACATTCTGAGTTCAAATCCTACTATGGTCCTTTTGGATGGTAGACTTAACCCATCACACAGTTAACACCAGCACATGCTGCTTGGGGACCTGTAACAGAATCCACTCTATTGCAAGCTTTAAAGTTGTGTACCTGGTTTGAGGAAACCTTATAAAAACTCATAAACACTGTCCTTACCTCCTGACTAAGAGATAAAAAGAAAACAGAGTTATGTGCTTGCTTCACCAGCACAAAACAATAGTTGAAGATTTTAACTTATGTCCATGTGATCAAAGTCTGGCACCTTAACAAGAGAGCCACTGTGTCTTGTTATGAATATCTGCATGTGTGGAGGCACAATGGCCCAGTGGTTAGGGCAGCGGTCTCGCGGTCATAGGATCGCAGTTTCGATTCCCAGACCGGGCGTTGTGAGTGTTTATTGAGCGAAAACACCTAAAAGCTCCACGAGGCTCCGGCAGGGGATGGTGGTGATCCCTGCTGTACGCTTTCACCACAACTTTCTCTCACTCTTACTTCCTGTTTCTGTTGTACCTGTATTTCAAAGGGCCGGCCTTGTCACTCTCTGTGTCACACTGAATATCCCCGAGAACTACGTTAAGGGTGCACGTGTCTGTGGAGTGCTCAGCCACTTACACGTTAATTTCACGAGCAGGCTGTTCCATTGATTCGGATCAACCGGAACCCTCATCGTCGTAACCGACGGAGTGCTTCCACATATCTGCATGTGTGTAAGATAGAGAGAAAAGGAGAAAGAGAGAGTGCATGTGTGTGCATATATGAGAGAGAGAGAGAGAGAGATGTGCATGTGTGTACGTGTAATGTGTGTGTGTAACAAACCAAGACAGCAATAATTCTAACATCACTTACGGCTTTCTCTTCTTCTTCAGCATCGGCAAACAATTTTCTGATGTTTGCTTCAGACTCTCCGACATACTTGTCCAGGATCTGTGGACCATTTACAATCTTTGGTTCTGTTGCATTCAACATTTGGCCTATTTTCCTAAAGAAATAGTGCAGGAAATAAACATTTTTAAAACTTTTTATCTTAAAGAAAAAATATATCCAGTTTCATTATTTACCATATTACACTCATTCATTAATGTCTCAAATAGATTTTGCTAATTAATCCTTAATTAATATCGTCGTGAAGCTACTGACTATTCCAAATTATAAGGGAACGTAATTTCCCAATATTTAAAAGCTAAAACATGTAATATTAATAAAAAAAAATTAAAAAATAATAATAATAAGTAGGTGTAAACACATGAACAAAATAAAAATAAAATAAACAAAAGCAAAAACAAATTACAGGCACTCCTTCCACACACACACACTAACTAAACATAGACACACATAGAGGTATACGCATGCACAAATGAAGACACATACAATAGGAATACAAAATACAAAATGGCTGACCGTTAGTAAGGAGAGACACACAAATAAGAAAGAAGAAAGCAAAGGACCACTGATGAGGTCACAGAAGTGTGACGAAAGGACTCTGGCCGAAATAAGATTAAGATTAATGTAAAAAATAAATAACACTGACGCAAAGTAACACCAAATATATAGTGCGTGTGTTTTTATTGGCTAAACTGGCAAAATGACCATTCCTAAATACAAGAATATAAGATTCTGTTTTTTTAAATTCTTTCACAACTATATTTCTAATAAAATATGTTTGTCATATGTGTCAAATAATTTTGAAGATAATCCAGAATTTTAATGAATTAAATTTAAAAAATTAACTTTTTTTATTAAGCTGATGTTTAAAATATAACTAGGTTTAATAAAAGGAACACAACAGCTATAGCATGGTTTGATGTGATAATGTAAACATTAACTTACCTGGCAATAAGAGTTTTGCCAGTACCAGGAGGACCAAAGAGCAGAATTCCTTTCACATGACGCACACCTTGAGAACAGACAAAAACCAAAGTAAATTATCTACTAAAAATTCAGAACTGGTTTCTATTTTACATTTTTGCTATTTTACACCTATTTTTCCCTGCTGGAATCGGTTCCAAACTTTTTTTCATTTTGGATATTGTGGCTGCATGTATTTTGTATTTTCCAGTTGGCTACCCATCATACAACCAATAACTCACACATGAAATAGATGAGATGGTATCTGTTATCAATCAACTAGAAGCCAAATTTTGATTGTAATGAGATTTGAATTTCCATCTCAGTAGCTCAGTGGTTCAGTACTGGATTATTTAAAAATTTAATCCATGGATGAGTAACAGTACCCATAGTTTTTGAAGGTTATTCCAGATTAGTGAGAGTGATGTTTAGTTGGTATTTCTACATTTTTATATATATGAGGCAGCTAGCTGGCAGAAACATTAGCGCACCAGGCGAAATGCTTAGCGGTATTTCATCTGCCGTTACGTTGTGAGTTCAAATTCCGCCGATGTCAACTTTGCTTTTGGAGGCGCAATGGCGCAGTGGTTAGGGCAGCGGACTCGCGATAATAGGATCGCGGTTTCGATTCCCAGACCGGGCGTTGTGAGTGTTTATGAACGAAAATACCTAAAGCTCCACGAGGCTCCGGCAGGGGGTGGTGGTGATCCCTGCTGTACTCTTTCACCACAACTTTCTCTCACTCTTACTTCCTTTTTCTGTTGTACCTGTATTTCAAAGGGCCGGCCTTGTCACTCTCTGTGTCACGCTGAATATCCCCGAGAACTACGTTAAGGGTACACGTGTCTGTGGAGTGCTCAGCCACTTACACGTTAATTTCATGAGCAGGTTGTTCCGTTGATTCAGATCAACCGGAACCCTCGTCGTCGTAACCGACGGAGTGCTTCCACCACATTTTTATGTCTATAGTGAAAAATATCGACAAGGAAGTTGCAATGTTTCATAGTTTGGGGGTTAAAGGTTTTTGAAGGTGGGACATAACAGATGACATAAAAAGGAGAAATGTGAAAGAATAAGGTGGGGTCGAAGAAACAGGATGTATTTCATTTGCATACTAGTGGTTTTAATGTGTGAGTGAGTGAACATAATCATCACTAGGTGACACTAGTGAGTCAAATCTCACACACCTACATAATCACAATAAAGTCTTGCACTTCACATCCTAAATCTCTAGTGATGAATCTGGATATGAGAGCTTGAAACTTTTCTCAATAACTGACAGAGATTTCCAAAGAATTACGATGATAGTTCATGTATTTTCTCCAAAGCAGTACCCCAAAAAATTATACTCTACATTGTTCCACAGCTTGTGAGAAGACTGGTAAAGAACCTTAAATTTGTTTTAGAGTTAGATGTGTTTTTCCCAAAAAAGATTCATAGAAGTTGTATGTTTTTCAAGTCTTGAAGGAAGTGTTTTTATTTTTTTTGTTGTTTGTTCCTTCTTGAGCCAGGTTTCCCAGTTTCTTGGCGTATAGGTTCCCCACCTGGACGGGACGCCGGTCTGTCGCAGGTGAGCTGCAAGAGGAAAGAGTGAGAGAAAGTTGTGGAGAAAGAGTCAGCAGAAGTTCGCCATTACCTTCTGCCGGAGCCGCGTGGAGCTTAGGTGTTTCGCTCATAAACACACACATCGCCCGGTCTGAGATTTGAACCCGCAATCCCTTGACTGCGAGTCCGCTGCTCTAACCACTAGGCCATATGCCTCCACTGAAGGAAGTGTTCATGTTTTTGAGTCACACAAAAGAACTGGCACAACAAGAGGATGAAAAGTATTGATTTTAAAAGATAGGCTTAAACCAGATGTCCAAATACTGGCTAAGTTCTTGCAAAGAATGAAGGTGTATCAATGAATCAGATGGCTCTTTGTGGATGTGATTTAGAATGTATGTTGCATCAGCAGCTGGGAATGTACAAATTAAGAAGGGTATTTTCAAGCAATGCTTGGAGATGGTTATATTTTTATACATGTTCATTTAGAAGAACTGGTCACAAACATTGCAAATGAAGTGCTCTGTTATTTTATCTAGACTTCCTATATTTTGTAATTCTACCATTTATCTCATCTATTGATGTTCTGGTTTGATTTAAAGCTTTTTGCAAGCTGGCAAATCACTAAAACATTGTATTGTGTTTGTTATGCAAGATTCTTCATATGAAATCATGTGTTGAAACAAATGTACTTTGGAAAGGTCATTTTGTTAATACATACACACATACAGGTTGTAATTTACTTCTTGTGATCAATCAAGTGATCAATCAAACAACTGGACAGTTAATTACGTAATTAGCTAACTGATAATAATAAAAGAAGTGAATTACAATTAGAGCATTATATCATGTTTCATGGGGAGGAGAAGGAGGACGAGGTGTAGTGGTGGAGGTGGTGGTGATAGTAGTAGTTGTAGTAGTAGTAGCAGCAGCAGCAGCAGAAAGAACAAAAAAGATGATGATGGTGGTGATGATGATAATGATGATGATGATAATGATGATGAGGAGGAGAAAGTGGGGGTAGTTACAAAAGTAAAGTAACAAACTTACCTAACTGTTTGACAATATCTGGTGGGAAAACACGAGAAGCAAATGCTCTCCGGAAGATGGTGGAGAATTCATTGTCCAGACCACCAATGCCCATCTTAGTAAAGTCCCAGTCAGGAGAAATCACAGATGTGTACCTGTTTTTAAAAATTAGGAAAAAGACAATGATGACAACAACACTAATAATAATAATAATAATGATAATAATAATAATAATAATAATAATAATGATAATAATAATAATAATAATAATAATAATAATAATAATATTAATAATAATTATGGTGGGTGGGGTTAGTTGATTATATCAACCTCAAAAAGACGAAAGGCAAAGTTGACCTCAGTGGAATTTAAACTCAGAATGTAAAGACAAGAGTCAACAGTCCAAGACTGGGAACTACTGAATTAGATTATGGAATACTGGATGCAGTGTACCTTTGAAAATACAGGATGGTTATGGCTGGAATATCTTTGACCATAGTCCTGTTGGATCAGTGCTTACCAGGGGACTAACATCAACAACAGCAATATACTCTTTACTCTTTTACTTGTTTCAGTCATTTGACTGTGGCCATGCTGGAGCACCACCTTTAGTCAAGCAACTCAACCCCGGGACTTATTCTTTTTGTAAGCCCAGTACTTATTCTATCGGTCTCTTTTTGCCGAACCGCTAGGTAACGGGGACGTAAACACACCAGCATCGGTTGTCAAGCAATGCTAGGGGACAAACACACTCACACAAACACACATACATATATATATATACATATATACGACAGGCTTCTTTCAGTTTCTGTCTACCAAATCCACTCACAAGGCATTGGTCGGCCCGGGGCTATAGCAGAAGACACTTGCCCAAGATGCCACGCAATGGGACTGAACCCGAAACCATGTGGTTGGTTAGCAAGCTACTTACCATACAGCCACTCCTGCGCCTATGTGAAAAAAAATTGAAAGTGGTGATACTCATAACAGCTATGAAACAGATGTTTCTGTTGAGATGTTCTGTGTTTCTTTCAATTAATTTTAAATACCCTTTCAGAGAGATAAAAAAATCAATGAGTGGGTACAAAATGTAACAAAGGGAAGAAATTTTATTCAATAATTTGAAACAACAATCTAATAACAAGAAACGAATCAAAACAGTTGACATCTCTCACTTGGTCCTGAGCCTGGAAAATCTGAAACTCAGCTGAAGCCTAATAGCATTATATTCTTTTACTTGTTTCAGTCATGTGACTGTGGCCATGCTGGAGCACCACCTTTGGTCGAGCAAATCAACCCCAGGACTTATTCTTTGTAAGCCTGGTTCTTGTTCTATTGGTCTCTTTTGCCGAACCGCTAAGTTACAGGGACGTAAACATACTAGCATCGGTTGTCAAGCGATGTTGGGGGCACAAACACAGACACACAAACATATACACACACATAAATATATGACGGGCTTCTTTCAGTTTCCATCAATCAAATCCAATCACAAGGCTTTGGTTGGCCCGAGGCTATAGTAGAAGACATTTGCCCAAGGTGCCACACAGTAGGACTGAACCTGGAACCATGTGGTTTGTAAGCAAGCTACTTACCACACAGCCACTCCTGCACCTGTAAATATTTATTAAAAAAAAATCAAGTTTTATTTAACCCTTTTGTTACTAAATTTCTGATGAAATATTCTGTGCTTCTTTCAATTAATTTTAAATATAACAAAGAATTTAGTAAAATATCTTAGTTATCATTCAGCTAGTGTTAGGAACATAAATTGTGACTAAGGTTTGGAGGAAGATTTTAATTCAGAACTTCTGAAAACAAGACATTTGTACTACAGAGCCAGAAGTGGTTTCAGGATGGTTGGTATCAAAAGGGTTAATTCTCAGAAAAATACAATCAGACAACACCATTTATTAAACACTTACCCTTTGTTCTTGCCAACAAGAACAATCGCGGAATGTTCAGAAGCTAGGAACTTGATATTAGTTGTACTCAGTAATCTACCAGTAATACCCTTTCAGAGAGAAAAAAACAACAATGAGTGGGTAATAAATGTAACAAAAGAAAGAAATTTTATTCAGTAATTTGAAAGAATCTAATAACAAGAAACAAGTCAAAACAGTTGACATCTCTCACTTGCGATGTCATAACATTCAGGAAGGCAAAAAAAAAAAAAAAAGAGTCCTACTATAATTGTATAGAATTCTTCAGCAAGTACAGAGCTAATGGTCTACTTCAGCAGGTATCTATCTATCTATCTATCCACTCAGTCGAAGTCGACTCTCGGTTACCTGTTGGATCAGTGTCCTCCAGTCGGTTCTATCCTGGGCCGCTTCTTTCAGATTGGCTATGTCCATTCCGGTATCACTCTTGATGGTATCAAGCCAGTGGGTTCTTAGTCGGCCTCTTCTTCTCTTGCCACTGACCATTCCGAGCATGATGTCCTTCTCCAGGGATTTTCTCCGCATAACATGCTAGCATGGAGAACGGACGCTAAATGATGATGACGATGATGAACATGACCGAAATATGCCAATCTATGCTTGGTGATCCTAGCTTCTAGCGACATTTTCGGCCTGATCTGCTTAAGAACTTCTCCATTGGTGAGCCTCGCTGTCCATGGAATCCGTAAAAGTCTTCTCCAACACCAAAGCTCGAATGCATTGATTCTCTTCTGGTCAGCTTTCTTTAGTGTCCAGGTCTCGCATCCATATGTTGCTATAGAAACAAGTATAATGAGGTCTAAACTTCATGCTTTACAAAAGCTGTGTAAGTTAAACCTGACAGCAGCCATGAAATACTTTTGCCTAGTGTAGTTAATCCTTTAGTGTTCAGATTATTCTATCAAACATAATGCTTATTGATTCCCATTAATTTGAATTAATCATGCATTACCTAATATCTTCAAGATCTTGATGGTGCAATTACTTATTGTAGAATAGCATTGTAGGGTAGGTGTGAGAGCCTGGATCTGGTCAGTTTGAACATAAAACAGATTAAATACTTTGGCCGGATATGGCCGGTTTAAATACTAAAGGGTTAAGCTCTGTATTTGAGATTTTGTAGAGCAGAAAACCAATTTTTATCAATTGATGCTTTCTTAGCTCCCAATCATCAAGAGACACTGGGATTGGGGAAACCTCAGATCCCTCTGTAAAGATGTATTATGTTTTGGAGACATTTATCAACAAATGGTAACTTGTAGTAACAGCCATAATTCCATCACAACTGAAAGTTTATAATGATTTTGATATGTGTGTGCAGGGAGTGCTCCTATGATACAGAGGGCTGCTAGTTTCTGCCATACACACAAACAAACA
The DNA here is from genome assembly GCF_006345805.1 of Octopus sinensis. Classification (NCBI taxonomy): domain Eukaryota; kingdom Metazoa; phylum Mollusca; class Cephalopoda; order Octopoda; family Octopodidae; genus Octopus; species Octopus sinensis. The sequence goes on along the minus strand of NC_043014.1, from coordinate 8,495,228 downwards.
CACAGACATACTCACGTATGCATCAGCAATTGTCAAGCTCTCAATCTTATACAAATAGCAACATTCCAAAGTGAAATGTTTTTTTCCCAGTCCTTCTGCTTTAAAACTACATGTCACTTTGAAAACCCTTTGTAAATGCTAAAGTTGAACATCAGCCGTGTGGCCCTCACCAGTCAGGACTGCAAAGGCTATAAATACTGCACCTATTTATAAAACTTAAAAAACATGCAAACTTGTGCACCTACGAGGTGGTATCAAAAAGTTCCATGACTAGTTCTGTAGTACCCCAACAGATCACAGCACACAGTCACATGCACAGTGAGGGCTAGCAATGACCTTCATGAGGCAGTGTGCCAAGTGATATCACTGTTTTTACTTCACAAGTTGTGAAATTTGTGTGTTTGTGATCATGTGTATGCTGTAGTCGGCAATTTTGTCATGGACAGGAACAAAGAGCCAACAGGAAATTTTGCGTTAAACTTGGGAGATCTGCTCTAGAGATATTGAGCATGCTTTGGTAAGCTTACAGTGATGAGGCAATGGGTTGTACACAATGTTTTGAGTGGCACGAGAGTTTCAAAAGCAGAAGAACATCCCTGGAAGACAATGAGCAATCTGGAAGGTCTACCACAAGCAGCACCCACAGAAATGAGGTACTGTGCATTGAGAATTTGTCCCCCAGGGTCAGACTGTCAATCGAGAGTTCTACTGCAAAGTTTTGAAGTGTCTGAGGGAGGATGTTTGGTGAAAGCAACCAGATCTGGGGTGCGAAGAATTGGATTCTTCATAATGACAATGCATCCTGTCACCAAGCTCTCCTCACTCGTGAGTTTCTTGTCAAAAACAACATGGTATCGCTTCCATACCCACCCTATTTGTCAGATTTAGCCCCTGTGGACATCCATTTCTTCCTCAATATGAAAATGCAGCTCAGAGGTTGCCATTTTAACACCATTGTTGAAATCTAGAGCGAATCACACAAGGTTCTCAACTTGCTTACAGAAAATGACTTCCAGGCCAGATTCTAAAAGTAGCAGGAACGTTGGGACCGGTGACTATTTAGAAAAAAAAGATGTTAAAACTTAGGTAAATAAACTATTTTTTATTAAACATAGCTAATCTGGGAACCTTTTGATATCACCTTGTATACTAAACACAAACACATAGATAGAATTGTGATCTACATACCCCTCGTACACCGGCTGTGCCACCCACTTGGTTTGCAATATCAAACACTGGAATTTAAAAAATATTTAAATAACAAAAATATCACAAATATCAGAAATATTCCCACTGAAGGGAACAGAATACATGTAAATGTGACAATGATTTCTAACATAGGCACATGACCACATTTAGGGAAAGAGGGGTAGCCAATTATATCAACATCTATAATACCTTGATCACCTTGACCAACCAGTCCGTCAGGCGTCCATTTGACACTGCTGATCACAGCACGCTGTCCACTGCTCTCTGGATCACGCCTTTCTCATCCACGTGATCCCAATCGTCCTCCTGAAATTGTAACTCCACCATCGTGGAGGTCTTCCGGGTGGTCTTTTCCGCTCATACGGGTACCACTTGACAACTGCGTGCGTCCACCGATTATCGGTGAGCCGGGCGACGTGTCCAGCCCATCTATACTTGCTGCGTGTATACTCTGCGATGACATCTCTCACACCGGACTTCTTTCTGATGATCTTGCTACTTATGTGCTCTCTCAACGAGATACCAAGCATTGACCTTTCCATGGCTCTTTGAGCCGTTACCAGTCTTTGCTCTTCTCTCTTTGTGGTAGCCCATGTTTCACTACCATATAACATTGCAGGCAGAACTGCACTTTTAATGAGGTTGGCGCGGGTGGTCTATATATTACAAGTTTTTATTTTATCATCTCTAGAAAGAGAAAAGTTGAAGAACTTGAATTTAGGAAGTAGAGTAATGTAACTTAATACTGTAAGGTATTTTGTCAGTCACTCTACCAATTCTGCTACCAATTGCTTCCAATGTAATTGTTGTCATCATTGTTTTTTTTTATTATCTGCTTTTTCCATACTTGCATGGGTTAAACAAAGCTTATTGAGGAGGCATTCAAAGGTTAGATACACTTTCTATTTCCAGCCTCAGTTTTTCAAAGTAAGGTATCTGTATTCATTGATGTTCACATGAAACTTATGTGAAGGCACATGGCCTAGTGGTTAGAGCAGCGGACTTGTGGTCGAGGGATCGTGGGTTCGAATCTCAGACCGGACGATGTGTGTGTTTATGAGCGAAACACCTAAGCTCCACGCGGCTCTGGCAGAAGGTAATTGCTGACTCTTTCGCCCCAACTTTCTCTCAGTCTTTCCTCCTGCATCTTGCAGCTCACCTGCGAAGGACCGGCGTCCCGTCCAGGTGGGGAACCTATACGCCAAGAAACCGGGAAACTGGCCCTTATGAGCCAGACATGGCTCGAGAAGGAACAAACAACAACAACAACATGAAACTTATGATACCGTGGAATTATAAGATATAATATTTACAGAAGACTTAAACAAACTGAAATAGTTTAAATGAAGTCAATGTGAAGACACATGGAAATAAATACATAAACACACAGGCATACACACATACATGTATATGCACAAAGGACTTTTATACAGACTTACAATGGTAGAGGCTAACCAAGGCCATTGTAGTAGACACTTGGCCAAAGTGCCACTCAGTGGGGTAACACTCAAAATCAAGTGATTGCAACATAAACTTTTTACTACACAATCAAGGATTGGACAGTAAATATATATTTCAATAGACAAGTGAATTGTGTTAATGCAAAGAGGTGAGAGAGTGAAAATGTGAGTACCTAGCATTTTTTATCACATCGTCCGTGCTAGCAGGGTGCAAAGAGCACCATACGAGTGTGATCATTGACAGAGCGGCTAACCGGCTTCTGTGCCAGTGGCACTTAAAAGGCACCATTCGAGCTTGATCATTACCAGCGTTGCCTTACTGGCACTCGAGCCCTGTGCTAGTAAGGTATTAAGAGCATCCATCCGAGCGTGATCATTGCCAGACTGGCTATCTGGCCTCCGTGCCGGTGGCATGTAAAAGACACCATTTGAGCGTGATCATTACCAGCATCACCTTACTGGCACCTGTGCCGGTGGCATGTGTAAAAGATTCGAGCGAGGTCGTTGCCAGTACCACCTGACTGGCCCCATGCCGGTGGCACGTAAAAGCACCTACTACACTCTCAAAGTGGTTGGCGTTAGGAAGGGCATCCAACTGTAGAAATTCTGCCAGATCAAGATTGAAGCCTGGTGTAGCCATCTGGTTTGCCAGCCCTCAGTCATTTGACTGCGGCCATGCTGGAGCACTGCCTTTAGTCGAGCAAATCGACCCCGGGACTTATTCTTTGTAAGCCCAGTACTTATTCTATCGGTCTCTTTTGCCAAAGCGCTAAGTGACGGGGACGTAAACACACCAGCATTGGTTGTCAAGCAATGCTAGGGGGACAAACACAGACACACACACACATACATATATATATGTATACATATATACGACAGGCTTCTTTCAGTTTCCGTCTACCAAATCCACTCACAAGGCATTGGTCGGCCCGGGGCTATAGCAGAAGACACTTGCCCAAGATGCCACGCAGTGGGACTGAACCCGGAACCATGTGGTTGGTTAGCAAGCTACTTACCACACAGCCACTCCTGCGCCGGAGTACTTATTTTTATAAAGATGAAAGCCAAAGCAGCCCCTTAGGATTTGAACTCAGAATTGTCTCAGTGTTGATAAAATAAATACCAGTAAAATACCGAAATTGATTTAATCCTCTCTCTCAACTTTTTTAGGCTTTGTGCTAATGTTAGAAAATCTTTTATTATTGTTGTTATTATTATAAAAGCAACAAGTTGACAGAATCTTTAACACATTGGAAAAAATGCTTGGCGACATTTTTACCAGCTCTTTATGTAGAGTGACTTTATCTTTCATCCTTTTGGGGCTCATAAAATAAATATCATGAAGTTAATTACATCACTGGTGTTGATGTGATTGGCTTCCCCCTCCCCTCAAAACTGCTAACTTTGTGTCAAAATGAGAAAGAATTGTTATTGTTATTATTATCATGATTATTATTATTATGATGTTGATGATGATGATTTGAATATTTATTTGTGCCAGCCTCGTCTGGCATTGTGCCGGTGCCACGTAAAAAGCACCCACTACACTCATGGAGTGGTTGGCGTTAGGAAGGGCATCCAGCTGTAGAAACACTGCTAGATCAGACTGGAGCCTGGTGCAGCCTCCTGGCTTCCCAGACCCCAGTTGAACCATTCAACCCATGCTAGCATGGAAAACAGACGTTAAACGATGATGATGATGATGATATCATCATATCATCAAATTCAGAATTCATTTTTCTGTATGAAAAGGGGTTGGCTGTTTCTACAAATTCATATCTTCGTATGAATATCTACTGAAAGAAAAAGCAGCTGGATATGAAGAGGCGTTTATTTTACAAAAGATTCCAATAAAGTCTATTACTTCACTACCTAAATGTGCAATAGAATGCAAGACATCAAAAAAATCTGGCAATAGCATAAAAAGAAAGGTTTTATAAAAACACTGCAGGAAAAAACGGAAAGAAAAGAAAACAGAAAGAGAAAAGAAATTGTATTTACCTTTAATCTCTTTTACAGAAGCTGAAAAGACCGTTTTCTTCATTTCAAACTCAAACGCAAATGGCATTCCAACTGAGAATAAAATCCCAGTAAACTTTTGAATAAACTCATTCGTAATACATTCAGAATCCATGGGATCATTTGATATTCTGTCAAATAAGGAGAAAGCATGATTCTATGAGATATCTGTGTGATTTTTAAAGGAAAAGACACACAAGTCATGTTTATTGCTAACTTGTTTCAGTCAAAGGACTGTGCCATGCTGGGGCACTGCCTTAAAGGGTTTAGTCGAACAAATTGACCCCCAACACTTATTTTTCTTACGACTAGTATTCATTCCACCAGTTTCTTTTGCCAAACCACTAAGTTATGAGGATGTAAATAAACCAACACTGGTTGTCATGTGGTGATGGGGATTGAACACAAATACACACACATACACACATATGTTGGGCTTCTTTCAGTTTCCATTTACCAAATCCACTCATAAGGCTTTGGTAGAATACATTTGCTCAAGGTGCTACACAGTGGGACTGAACCTGAAACCATGTGGCTGGGAAGGAAATTTCTTACCAAACAGCCAATGTCTGTGTGTTTATAATTAATATTCTGAAATATATTTTTGAATAAAACAAATTTTTTTCATTTTCATATTTGATTTACAATTTGTTATGAAGGAAAATCACACGACAAAATGATTTTTGAAAAATATAATCTCTCAATCTATTTCTTTGTCACACTCTAACCTTTCATCATCTGGCACGGGATGACCTCCTCCAATGTCCCCTCCTCCCAAAGGATATTTGTCTTGGACATTATTTGGTGACCTTGCAAGTGCTGATGCCGTGTAAAAAGCATCCAGTCCACACTGTGAAGTGGGTGGTGTTTAGAAGGACATTCAGCTGTAAAGCCATGCCAAAACTGACCTCACCTCTGTTTGTGTTACGTAAAAAGCACCCAGTCCACTCTGCAGGGTGGTTGATGTTAGGAAGGGCATCCAGCTGCAAAAACCATACCAAAACCGACACTAAAGCTTGCTGCAGTCTTCTGCCCAGCCAATTCCAATCAAACTGTCCAACCCATGGAAAGTGGATGTTATATGATGATGATGATAATGATATATATATATATATATATACATGCCGGTGGCACGTAAATTGCACCAATCTGACCATGGCCGTTGCCAGCCTCACCTGGCACCTGTGCGGGTGGCACGTAAAAAGCACCCACTACACTCACGGAGTGGTTGGCGTTAGGAAGGGCATCCAGCTGTAAAAACACTGCCAGATCAGACTGGGCCTGGCACAGCCTTCAGGCTTCCCAGACCCCAGTTGAACCGTCCAACCCATGCTAGCATGGAAAACGGACGTTAAACGATGATGATGATGAGTTTACACTGTGCAATGAAATCACAGCCTACATTTATAACTGGGAGTGAAGATAAACAGTTTGTTGTCTACACAGCACAACTGTGAATGATATATATCACAGTGTGAAGTGAATGTACATGAGTGCCCAAATAACACTGTGACAGCTTCTCAGAGGAATGGAATGGTCTTGGAACAATTAGGCCCTGATGTTACATACAGCTCAGAGATCCCCATAGAGGCCATCTACAGTTCTTTCAATCCCAACAACTATAAATACAAAGAAGAACAAATGGTGCACATGATAAAATACCTACTTCTTCTTGCTGAAGAAATCAATGTCAACAATGATAGACTCAATAGAATCCAAGGAACCTTCTGGAATGGGAGTCACATCCACCTTTTGGTTAAGTGGAAGGCTTGCCCAGTTCCTCTGAAATAGAGAACAGAACAACATAGAATATTTCACAAGAAGATTCTCATAAATATTTATATTTCAATAATCCTTCTAAATCCAGTTTGTTGTACAGTATCCCCCGTTCAACTTACACTGTGTATGTCTATGATCAAAGGCATTCACATTATGATCATCCAATCCTTTTTTCGGATATTGCACATATAATACTACATTATCTAACACTAGCACTATGACCCGGCAACGCCAGGTCATAGTGCTAGTGCATGCATATACAGCTGCGTGCGTGCACACATATACACGAGTACTGTCCAAATCTCCGACCAATCACATACAGCTAGCTGGCGTTCAATTGGCATATCAAGTTTCGGGCATTTTGATTGGGTTTGGGATAGAAAATTCACAAAAAAGTCACTTCTATTGATTTTTTTATGAATTTGCGGGGTGACTGGGGAAATGTAAAGATGTGCACGACCACCCTTAGGCGGTTTTGAAGGACTATAGAAAGTGCGAGCCCTCTAACTGAAAAATTGTGGATTTGTATAAAGGACACACACACACACATTTTGCCGTTTATATATATATATAGAGATGTTCCCCTTATTATCATGAAGACAAAGAGTAGTTTAACAGAAATTCAACTGTTATTTCTAGTAAGTAAAGTGCACACTTAGGGCTTACCTTGTTGACTCATCTAGTATATTATGTAGCAGGAAGGTGGCTAAGTTATCCCCAAGCTGAATTTGTGAAAGTGTTTGTGAAAATGATTTTCACAAAAAATTCCAATATAATTGTAATCTACATTATTCGAAATGTATTTGTAGAAAATTTCATTAACAAATATCCATTTTCCAGTAAGTTATGAAGAAACAGTCAATGGGGGAAGCACACTTCTGTAGTTAGGCCCAAAATGAGCAAATGAATGAATGCTATTAGATGAATAAAGGATACAAAAGAAAATTAGATGTAATATCATCATCATCATCTTTTAATGTCCATTGACCATACTGGTATGGGCTGGACAGTTTGACCAGGGCTGATAAGATGAGGGGCTGCACCAGACTCCAGTCTGATTTGGCATGGTTTCTATGGATGTATGCCCTTCCTAATGTCAACCACTCTGTGAATGTAATGGGTACTTTTACGTGTCACTGGCACAGGTGCCAGTTGAATGACACCAGGATCCGCCACAACTATGATTTCATTTGGCTTGATGGGTCTTCTACTCAAACGTGGCATATTGCCAAAGGTCTCTTCATTTGTTATTGCCTCCACGAGGCCCAACACTTGAAAGGTGCTTTTCACGTGCCACCAGCACAGGTGCCAGTTATACGACACTTGCATCAGCCACGTTGCCTTTGTGAGGTCCAATGCTCAAAAGGTGCCACCAGCATGGGTGCCAGCTGCCTCCATGAGGCCCAACAACCAAATTAGGAATCAAATGTGTAAATATCATTGAGCAACTAGCAGAAAAACCACCTGTAGGGCAGTCTTTCTGCTAGTTACTATAATGGATGAAGTATTAAGCAACTACTTTTTTTATAAGCTTAAAAGTTCAATCTGCTGGAGGCATCTTGTTGTATACTCTTTTACTTGTTTCAGTCATTTGACTGCGGCCATGCTGGAGCACCGCCTTTAATCGAGCAACTCGACCCCGGGACTTATTTTTTTGTAAGCCCAGTACTTATTCTATCGGTCTCTTTTGCCGAACCGCTAAGTAACGGGGACATAAACACACCAGCATCGGTTGTCAAGCAATGCTAGGGGACAAACACAGACACACACAAACACACACACGCATTTATGTATATACATATATACGATGGGCTTCTTTCAGTTTCCGTCTACCAAATCCACTCACAAGGCTTTGGTCGGTGCGAGGCTATAGCAGAAGACACTTGCCCTAGGTGCCACGCAGTGGGACTGAACCCGGAACCATGTGGTTGGTAGACAAGCTACTTACCACACAGCCACTCCTGCGCCTATATATATATTTCAAATGTTCACTTATTACTATTATTGCTATTGTTTAGCCCAGGGTTCAGTCTGACTATTCTGGTCTAGCTGAGAAATATCATTTAATCCTTTAGCATTCAAACCGGCCATATCCGGCCAGAATATTTAACCTGTTTTATATTGAAACTGACCAGAGCTTGCTTCTTACCTCAGCCCTACCATGTCATTCTAAAACTAAAAAAAACCCACATCACTGCAATCTCTAAACTACAAGATAATACATGATTAATTCAAAACAATATGAATAAACAAACATCACATTTGAGAGAATAATCTGAACACTAAAGGGTTAAAGACAGATGTGGAGGCGCAATGGCCCAGTGGTTAGGGCAGCGGACTCGCGGTCGTAGGATCGCGGTTTCGATTCCCAGACCGGGTGTTGTGAGTGTTTATTGAGCAAAAACACCTAAAGCTCCACGAGGCTCCGGCAGGGATGGTGGTGATCCCTGCTGTACTCTTTCACCACAACTTTCTCTCACTCTTACTTCCTGTTTCTGTTGTACCTGTATTTCAAAGGGCCGGCCTTGTCATTCTCTGTGTCACGCTGAATATCCCCGAGAACTACGTTAAGGGTACACGTGTCTGTGGAGTGCTCAGCCACTTACACGTTAATTTCACGAGCAGGCTGTTCCGTTGATCGGATCAACCGGAACCCTCGTCGTCGTAACCGATGGAGTGCTTCCAAAGACAGATGGAAAAAATATTGAATGAAACATGTCAGTAAATACACACAATGTGAAAGAAACAGTTTGAAAAATAACAATCAAGTCAACACTGTCTCAATTCCTGGCTGTAATCACTTTACTCAGATCATTGAACTGGGAAATGATATGTCACTGCTATTTCTTTCTTTGCTGAAGGCAAAGAGATGTATACCTGTGAAAAGGGTAAGGTGTGCAATAAATTGTAACTATTTGATGACTAATTTATATATGAAAAATATCAATGCCAAAATTGATTATTTCTTTGAGAATTATCGATGTAACATGCAGAAAAACAAAGAAACACAAATCATATATTAGTTGTAAAGTGTGTTATACTTACATGTAATGCATTAAATGTCACACGACTTCTTCCCACTTGGTCACTGTGAATGACTGAGATTTTATAGTCAATACCTCTAGGATTTTTGATGATGACATATCTGCAGGGATATATAGAAAAAAGTATGAGAGAGAGAGAGAGAGAGAGAGAGAGAGAGAGAGTGTGTGAGGACATAGATAGAAAAGAAAGTCATTAAGAACCAAATAATTTAAAATATAATAATAATGAAATTATTGTATACAGTGCTCAGGTGCACCACAACTTGTCAGAAAGTGCGTATAAAGTATATGCAGTAATGTACAAATGTCTGGAAAGTGAACAATGTATGAGTCAGATACATGCTCGTGTGTGTATGGAGGGGAGAAAATCAGGTGTAGTGTTGGCGAATCTCAGAAAGCATGGAAGTTTTCAAGGATGCAGTGCTCCGACAACTAACAACTGATGCCGGCAGTTTGTTCCATGCTTCAGCAACTCTCAGCGTGAAAAAATGTTTCCGGAAGTCATGGGAGCTGTGCTGTTTTCTGACTTTGTAAATATGTCCACGGGTGTTAGACAGGTGGAGTTTGAAAAGGTGCTCAGAGTTATTGTTCGTAAGATGGTTGATAATTTTATGGGTATCTGCCAAGTCAGCTGCCAGACGTCGGAGTTTCAATGTGTCCATGCCCAGAGAAGTAAGGCGTTCAGAATATGGCAAATGCCTGATGGAGGGTATTCTTTTGGTTGCACGTCGCTGAACGGCTTCCAGATGATTGATATCCTGGGCAAGATAGGGGTTCCAGACCGGTGATGCAAATTCCAGGTGAGGTCTTACCATAGCTATATAAAGCCGCAGATAGATAGTCGGAGAGCGACTCACAAAGGAAGGAAGAAACAGTAATACAAATAAAGAGAAATGGTGAAAGGTAAAAAAAAAGTTCAAAAGAAGAGAGAGAAAAGAAAGAGTGGAGAAGAAGAGAGAAGAATGAGGAAAAAAGAAGAGAAGAGAGAGAGACAGAGAGCGAGTAAGAGATATAGAACGAAAGGGAATGCATAATGGAAACCAAGTACGACTCAAATGATGCTACTTTGATCGAAATCACAGATCTTTCACAAATATGTGTCATTCACCTCATACAATATTCCCCACCTCCAAGTTTTCAAATAAGTGTTCCTAAGTTTGAATCTTGTCTGAGACTTATATACAAATCTCCTGATGAGCATCAGAGATTAAACCAACTGAAATAGAATGTAAATGTAGATATTGGAAAAACCATTCATCTCTAAAGATAAGGTTTAATAGTTTGTTAGAATTATACCCTTCTTAAGAATAATTTATCTCAGGTAACTTAGTCTGAATCATTATTTCACTTCATAATGGAGTGGATTTTGTTTGGATTCAGTATGTAGACTAACACTCAATATTGTGTATGGCTACTTAAACTATGTGTCACTGCTAAAAAATTGAATATTATCATTCACTTGTAAAAGAAACTCATTTTGAACTCCTTCATATGATGGAACTGAAAACTCAAGAAGCAGAAACCTGCAATGTTGATACCGGATTAGCTGTCAAGGTATATATATATATATATGTGTACAGTAATCACTTGCCATATCGCAGTTTATTATTTAAGCTTATGTCAATTCCTCCATGGTGTTGTTTTGCATTAATAATAAAATCTTTATATATAAACTAGCAATATCGCCCGGCGTTGCTCGGGTTTGTAAGGGAAATAACTATACAAGCATTTTTAGAGAGTTATAGCCAAAAAATAGCAAAATAATGGAATAAAAAATGATGGTAATTTTTTTTTAAATCGTTGACTCATCGTAGACATTTTTAGAGAGTTACTTCCCTTATATAATAGCAAAAAAATGCATTAAAATGGAAAAAATGATGGTAATTTTTTTTTTAAATCGTAGACTCATCGTAGACGCGCGCTAATACCCAGAAGGGCTCGATATGAATCACGACTATAAGATACCCGCTTTTGGTTAAATTGCATCGCAAAATGTGGGAGTAGTTAGGAATCTAAATCGTAGGAGACAGACACACAACTTCACTTTTATATATAAAGATTTGTGCAACAACTAAAACATTCGGTTGTGCAAATTGTTTGCACAGGAAACCTGCCCTGTGTAGTGGTTTTTGCCGTTTTTGTGGATCTGTTTCAGCTTTTTTAGCGATTTCTGTTTTGGCGACTTCAAGCCATGAAGTCGTTGTTCTAAAAGAACGCTAGTCTCCTTGACAACGCTTTACGACGTTGATTTCCTTACACTCCCTTCCCCACAGCTTCACGAGGGAGGGAAGAAGGGGGAGAAGCAACACAAGTGCAGGTGTGAGCATGGACGCCAACTCCGCCGCCATCGACACACGGATAAAATACGTGTTAAAATGGAAAAAAATTATGGTAAATTATTTTTAAAATCGTAGACTCATCGTAGACGCGCGCTAATACCCAGACGGGCTCGATATGAATCACGACTATAAGATACCCGAATTTGGTTAAACTGCACCGCAAAATGTGGGAGTAGTTAGGAATCTAAATCGTAGGAGACAGACACTCACACAACTTCACTTTTATATATATAGAAGTAAGGTTGTGTGCTGTCTGTCTCCTACGATTTAGATTCCTAACTACTCCCACATTTTGCGGTGCAGTTTAACCAAAACCGGGTATCTTATAGTCGTGATTCATATCGAGTCCTTCTGGGTATTCGCGTGCATCTACGATGAGTCTACGATTTAAAATAAAAATTACCATCAATTTTCCCCATTTTTAATGCATTTGTGGCATATATAAGGGAGGTAACTCTCTAAAAGTTTATTATTAAATCTCAGAACGTAAAAAGCTACAGTAACACCCCCCTCTTGTGGTTAGCCATATTGTGATGGCTATTATACTTTACATCTCTAAAAATGCTTATATAGTTATTTCCCTTACAAACCTGAGCAACGCCGGGCGATACTGCTAGTATATATATACAAATTATTAAAATAACAAAAGATATATATATGGTGCAGTACTGTTTCTGCTTCATAGATTTTCACCTATTGTAGGGGATTTTGGAACAAAACACCCATGATAGTCGAGGGATTAGTGTATATATAATAAATATATATATATATATATATATATATACCAGAGAACACTCGAGAAATATGGAAATTCCATTTCCACCTACATTCAAAACAACTGGAAAAGATATCTCGATGACTGCTTCATCCTCTGGAATGAAAGTATAGAAAAACTTAACGAATTCCAAACACTTCTAAATGGAATAAATGAAAACCTCCAATTTATGATAGAGTACAACCAGGAACAACTACCATTTTTAGATATCCTTATTAAGAAAGTCAGGAACAAAATAGAGACAGATATCTATTACAAACCTACAAACTCAGATGCCAGCTCTAGTTAAACAGTCCAGCATGAACAACAGATGCTAAATGATGATGATGATGATGATATGCATGTGTGTCTGTGTTTGTGCTTCCTCGTCTTGACATTGCATGGCAGTTGTAAATAAGCTTCTGTGAAAACATGTCAGGGAATAAAGAAATATTTGTTTCTACTCTGGGCACAAGGCCTGAAATTTTGGGGGAGGAGCCAGTCGATTTGATAGACCCCAATATGCAACTGGGACTTAATTTATTGACCCCAAAATGATGAAAGGCAAAAAGCGACCTCGGCAGGATTTGAACTCAGAATGTAAAGACAGATGAAGTACCACTAAGCATTTCACCTGGCGTGCTAATGTTTCTGCCAGCTCACCACCTTAGGCAATAAAGAAATATACGTTTCTACTCTGGGCACAAGGCCTGAAATTTTGGGGGAGGGGCCAGTCAATTTGATAGACCCCAATATGCAACTGGTACTTAATTTATCGACCCCAAGAAGATGAAAGGCAAAAAGCGACCTTGGTGGGATTTGAACTCAGAATGTAAAGACAGATGAAGTACTACTAAGCATTTCACCTGGCGTGCTAATGTTTCTGCCAGCTCACCACCTTAGGCAATAAAGAAATATACATTTCTACTCTGGGCACAAGGCCTGAAATTTTGGGGGGAGGGGGGCCAGTCAATTTGATAGACCCCAATATGCAACTGGTACTTAATTTATCAACCCCCAAAAAGATGAAAGGCAAAAAGCGACCTTGGTGGGATTTGAACTCAGAATGTAAAGACAGACGAAGTACCGCTAAGCATTTCACCTGGCGTGCTAATGTTTCTGCCAGCTCACCACCTTAGGCAATAAAGAAATATACATTTCTACTCTGGGCACAAGGCCTGAAATTTTGGGGGGAGGGGGGCAGTCAATTTGATAGACCCCAATATGCAACTGGTACTTAATTTATCAACCCCCAAAAAGATGAAAGGCAAAAAGCGACCTCGGCAGGATTTGAACTCAGAATGTAAAGACAGACGAAGTACCGCTAAGCATTTCAACTGGCGTGCTAATGTTTCTGCCAGCTCACCACCTTAGGCAATAAAGAAATATTATCTTACAAAGAAAACAGATGAAGGTTAGTGATAGGAAAGGCACCCAGTCATGGAAATTTGCTTCAATAAATTCTATTTGACCTATGCAAGCATGAAAAAGTAGATATTAAAAATGACAATGATGACAGGCTTCCATGCTGTTTATGTCTCCCAAATTTGAATCATAAAGCATTGGTCAACCTGATGCTACAGCAGAAGATATTTGTCAAAGGTGCCACATAGTGGTAATGAATCTACACAGCTATGCCTGCACCTTTAAAATTAAGACAAAAATCAAACAATCAAATCAAAATCAAAATCGATCAACATCAATGGAATTAGTAGTTGTGGTACCAGTGCCGGTGGCACATAAGAGAACCATCCGAACGTGGCCGTAGCCAGCACTGCATCGACTGGCCTCCGTGCTGGTGGCACGTAACAAACACCATCCGATCGTGGCCGTTGCCAGCCTGGCCTGGCCTCCGTGCCGGTGACATGTAAAAAGCACCATCCGAGCGTGGCCGTTCGCCAGCCTCATCTGGCACCTGTGTCGGTGGCACATAAAAAGCACCCACTACACTCACGGAGTGGTTGGCGCTAGGAAGGGCATCCAGCTGTAGAAACACTGCCAGATCTGACTGGCTTGGTGCAACCTTCGGGCTTCCCAGACCCCAGTTGAACCGTCCAACCCATGCTAGCATGGAAAGCGGACGTTAAACGATGATGACGATTACAAAGAGAGCTATGTTGTCAGAGTCAATAGCAAACAACTGAGTTTACATGGAAGTTGAGTGATAAATGACAATGATTATGATATCACCAGTATTGTACTGAGTCCATAGCCAAGACACTTGACTTTCAAGTGATCCGGCCAATCTAGCCAACAATAGATCACAAAAATTAGAGACACCTTGCTGCTGTAGATAGCTTCATCCCAAGTGGTTGCTTCACTTGTAATGCTGAGTTCAACTCTATTATGGGTGCAGCAAGAAGAGAATCTAAACTCCACAGATAGGCCCCAGTACATAACTGGTACTTTGATCATAGAAATTAAATGAATATTAATTTCAAATTTTGGCACAGGACCAGCAAATTCGGGGGTTGGGGACAAGTTTATAACATTGACTCCAGTGCTCAACTGGTGCTTATTTTATCAACCCCAAAAGGATGAAAAGCAAAGTTGACCTCAGTAGAATTTGAACACAGAACATGAAGATAGATGAAATACCACTAAGTACTTTGCTTGGCATGCTAACAATTTTGCCAGTGCACCACCTTTAAAAATAGTAATATTGACTTGGTTCTTTAATATCTGATGGCTTAATGAAAGAAGAAACGATTACTTAACACTTACTTGATTGACTTGGTTATAAAATCGTCAACAGTACTGAAGATAGCACAATTTGTGAAAGTGAGTTCACTCCCCGGGCACTTGTCAATGATATATGGCTGTAATGAACAAAAAACAAAAGATAAATATGAAAAAAATGCATTTAAAATGAAAATAGTTTACCAGGAAAATAAAATTAATATTGATTCAGTGATTAAAGGTCAGATCAGGCGGGAAAACTGAGAAGACTGTTATAGAAAGTAGCCAAGATCAACATAGATACAAGACCCAAAATCAACATAAAAGCAATACCTGTTTCTTTACTACCCACAAGGGGCTAAACACAGAAGGGACAAACAAGGACAGACAAATGGATTGAGTTGATTATATCGACCCCAGTGCCTAACTGGTACTTGTTTAATCGACCCCGAAAGGATGAAAGGCAAAGTCGATCTCGGCGGAATTTGAACTCAGAATGTAACTGCAGACGAAATACCTATTTCTTTACTACCCACAAGGGGCTAAACACAGAGAGGACAAACAAGGACAGACAAATGGATTGAGTTGATTATATCGACCCCAGTGCCTAACTGGTACTTGTTTAATCGACCCCGAAAGGATGAAAGGCAAAGTCGATCTCGGCGGAATTTGAACTCAGAACGTAGCGACAGACGAAATACCTATTTCCTTACTGCCCACAAGGGGCTAAATACAGAGAGGACAAACAAGGACAGACAAATGGATTGAGTCGATTATATCGACGCCAGTGCATAACTGGTACTTAATTTATCGACCCCGAAAGGATGAAAGGCAAAGTCGACCTCGGCGGAATTTGAACTCAGAACGTAACTGCAGACGAAATACCTATTTCTTTACTACCCACAAGGGGCTAAACACAGAGAGGACAAACAAGGACAGACAAATGGATTGAGTTGATTATATCGACCCCAGTGCGTAACTGGTACTTGTTTAATCGACCCCGAAAGGATGAAAGGCAAAGTCGACCTCGGCGGAATTTGAACTCAGAACGTAACAGCACACGAAATACCTATTTCTTTACTACCCACAAGGGGCTAAACACAGAGAGGACAAACAAGGACAGACAAAAGGATTGAGTCGATTATATCGACCCCTGTGCATAACTGGTACTTGTTTAATCGACCCCGAAAGGATGAAAGGTAAAGTCGACCTCGGCGGAATTTGAACTCAGAACGTAACGGCACACGAAATACAGCTACGCATTTCGCCAGCTCACAATACCACCATCAAACCAATATCAACACTGAAGCATAACATAGATTCAAAATTAACACAAACATCTGAGGTTAATTAAACAAGTACCATTAATGATAATGAAGTAATTAAGCACATTAAAATTTAAAAGCACCAGGGTATGGAATTTGGGACTAAGAGACGTCTCATAAGATATGAGAATAAAAGCCACCTGTCAAACTGGGCTTTCCAAGAACTTGGCCCTCACACAAAAGGTAGCAGTAACAACAGCAGCAATGGTAGTAGTGGCAGTGCTAGTAGTAGTAGTAGTAGTAGTAGTAGTAGTCGCAGCAGCAGCAGTTGTAGTAGTAGTAGTAGTAGTAGTAGTAGTAGTAGTCGCAGCAGCAGCAGTAGTAGTAGTAGTAGTAGTAGTAGTAGTAGTCGCAGCAGCAGCAGTTGTAGTAGTAGTAGTAGTAATAGTAGTAGTAGTAGTAGTAGTAGTAGTAGCAGCAGCAGTAGTAGTAGTAGTAGTAGTAGTAGTAGTAGTAACAACAACAGCAGCAGCAGCAGCAAAAGTAACATTATTGGTGGTGGTGGTGGTGGTGGTGGTGGTGGTGGTGGAAGTATTAATAATAGTTAAATAATTAAAGAGATATAAGGCTTCAAATATCCTCTTATCCCCGTCAAATCCTGTTGCTAAAAGTGTTAACTAAGCTGAAACTAGTGATAAAGGATTATATCTCACATTCATATGTGCTTCTCAGAAACATTAAGCTCTCGCTTAATTGCGTGATGATCAGGAACTTGACTTTTAATACCTTAATTATTCATTTTTCTCAAACTACAGGGATCTATAAAGCTAGAGGAGAACTCTGGCTTTTTGTAGTGTTAAGTATGGCTGTGTGGTTTAGAAGTTTTTACAGCAATTAGAGCAATAAATTTCCTTCTGCCACAGTCTTTATTAGACTAATATCTTGTGGTGAGGGCGCGTGGCTTAGTGGTTAGGGCATTCGGCTCATGATCGTAAGGTTGTGAGTTCGATTCCCGGCGACGCGTTGTGTCCTTGAGCAAGACACTTTATTTCACGTTGCTCCAGTCCACTCAGCTGGCAAAAATGAGTTGTACTTGTATTTCAAAGGGTCAGCCTTGTCACTCTCTGTGTCACGCTGATTATCCCCGAGAACTACGTTAAGGGTACACGTGTCTGTGGAATGCTCAGCCATTTGCACGTTAATTTCACGAGCAAGCTGTTCCGTTGATCGTATCAGCTGGGACCCTCGTCGTCGTAACCGGCGGAGTCTTTAAGTCTTTTTAAAAAAATATCTTGTGAGTGGAATTTTGGTAGATGAAAGCCATGCAGAAGCCTAAAAATTTACCATTTACAATGTGAATTAAATTAGGTGCAGGAGTGGCTGTGTGGTAAGTAGCTTGCTTATCAACCACATGGTTCCGGGTTCAGTCCCACTGCGTGGCATCTTGGGCAAGTGTCTTCTACTATAGCCTCGGGCCGACCAAAGCCTTGTGAGTGGATTTGGTAGACGGAAACTGAAAGAAGCCCGTCGTATATATGTATATATATATATATATATATATATATATATATATATATATGTGTGTGTATGTTTGTGTGAATGTGTTTGTCCCCCTAGCATTGCTTGACAAACGATGCTGGTGTGTTTACGTCGCCGTCACTTAGCAGTTCGGCAAAAGAGACCGATAGAATAGGTACTGGGCTTACAAAGAATAAGTCCCGGGGTCGATTTGTTCGACTAAAGGCGGTGCTCCAGCATGGCCGCAGTCAAATGACTGAAACAAGTCAAAAAAAAAAAAAAAGCAGATGAGAGATACACCTCTCCCAAAATAGGAAATTGGACTGCGGCTGATGGCTTCTCATGTAAGGAATATTGAACTCGGCTCAACAAGTCAACAACCTACCGGGCTGTCATTGCTTCTGCTTACAACAATGAATTATCAGGTCATCCCATAAGTTCTGTCCGAATTTTGAATAAGGAAAACAAGTGATCAACTGTTATATTTAATTGAAATTTAATCATCAATGTCCTTTCCCTGATTATCTATGACTTCCTTCCATCTATTTACAAGCTTTTTGATCCCATCAATGTAAAACTCTTTTGGTTTTCAAAGCGAAGAACTCTGAAATGTCAGTTTCGACCTCCTCCTCGCTTGCGGAATTTATCTCTCCCAAATGATTCTGTAAACTATGAAACAAATGGTAGTCTGAAAGAGCAAGCTCGGGAGAATAAGGTGGATGGGGAATTTTTTCCCAACCAAGCTCTTTGATCTCCTGTGATGTGATCTTTGCAGTGTGGGGTCATGCATTGTCCAGATGAAACGTCACTCCTTTTCGATTCACTAAAGCAGGTTTTTTTATTCTTCACCACCACCACCACCACCACCACCACCACCATCATCTAGCATCTGCTTTCTATGCTGGCATGGGTTAGATGGTTCGACTGGAATTGGTAAGCCAGAGAGCTACACCTGGTTTCGGCCTGATCTGGCATGGTTTCTATGGTTGGGTACCATTCCTAATGCCAACCACTCCAAGAGTGTAATGGGTGCTTTTTCATGTCACCAGCATTGGCCATGACTACAATTTCACATAGCTTGATTAGGGTTTAGGGTTAGGGTTAGCATATTGTCAAAGGTTGCTATCACTTGTCATCACATCCGTGAGGCCCATTACAATATATATATATATATACTCTTACTCTCTCTTTTACTTGTTTCTGTCATTTGACTGCGGCCATGCTGGAGCACCGCCTTTAATCGAGCAACTCGACCCCGGGACTTATTCTTTGTAAGCCCAGTACTTATTCTATCAGTCTCTTTTGCTGAACTGCTAAGTAACGGGGACATAAACACACCAGCATCGGTTGTCAAGCAATGCTAGGGGGACAAACACAGACACACAAACACACACACGCATATATATATATATATATATATATATACATATATACGACGGGCTTCTTTCAGTTTCCGTCTACCAAATCCACTCACAAGGCATTGGTTGGCCTGGGGCTATAGCAGAAGACACTTGCCCAAGATGCCACGCAGTGGAACTGAACCCGGAACCATGTGGTTGGTTAGCAAGCTACTTACCACACAGCCACTTCTGCGCCTATATATATAACATCAGTAGTTCATATATCCAATAAAGGAAGCACACTCTAAAGCAACAGAACAGTAAAAAATTTTCTAGGAAGTTAAATGTTATGGCTGGTCATAGAGTGACCATTGATTTCACACCTATAAATTGCTTAGTGGTATAGGCAAATCATCAGACTCAAATGGTCAAAGGCATATAATATCTCTACAGCTGGAGGTTACACACCTTCAGTCATTTGAGTCTGACGAGTCACCTATACTGTTTAAGTGCTATACAGGTGCAAAAATAATAGTCATTCTATGAACAGCTATGACGTTTTAACTTCCTTGAATATATCTTTATATATAAAACTGAAGTTGTGTGTGTGAGAGTCTGTCTCCTCCGATTTAGATTCCTAACTACTCCCACATTTTGCGGTGCAGTTTAACCAAAAGTGGGTATCTTATAGTTGTGATTCATATCGAGCCCTTCTGGGTATTAGCGCGCGTCTACAATGAGTCTACGATGATAAAAAAATTTACCATAATTTAATTGCATTTTTTGCTCGGTTTCAAATTCATAAAAATATGCGTTGTTGCGGACAATATCTTTGTTTTGATTTTTCCAAAAGTATGGATAAAATGGAATGCAATTTCGTCAAAATTAACGCTTAAACAAGTTATTCATCAAATTTCTATCCACCCGAGCAAAGCCGGGTCAATCTGCTAGTATATATATATATATATATATACGTGGATCATTGGCGATTTTTTTTCTCTGTCTTCTTTTACTCTGTCTCTTGTTTCTGAAGAAGAGCTTTGCTTGAAACATAAAACTGCCTTTCTTTCCTTCCCCGAGTGTCTGCTAATACTTTGCATGTACCATGTCCTCACATGCTTGTTTTTTTTTCTTGTGTTTTTTCTTCATTTTTTTTTATTAATATATATATATATATATATATATACACAGACACACACACACACACACAAACACACATAGTAACTTTATGATGGGTAAATTCATAAATTTTTACCTATCATTACTTTCACAGACTAATTAAATTTATTTGTAAAGAAATTCAAACCACTGTTGTGTTTTTACAATTTCATCATGTGCAGAAAAACAATGATGACTAGACTACAGTTTAAATGTGCAATTAGATTTTCTACTCTGAAGTGACATGTAAAACTGTATTTAAAGCCATTATAATCAAACGCTTTTTGGCAATTAGTTTATGACTTTCAAATGTATCTAATAAAATTAATTGGTTTATAAATGCTGTGCCAATAAAAATCTATGGAAGTAATCAATAGCAAAATTTAATATGGAAAACAAACACTACTGACACATCAGTAATTTAACGAAATAAGTATAATATTTTTCTGAAAGTAGTGTGACTTACTCAAGCCACAAATTTCCTATGATTAACATGTTTTGTAAAAGTTTAAGACTTTTTCTTCAGGGCCTGAAAAATTTTAGCTCTGGTGACTTCCACAAAACTTGACATATGACCCTGATAAGAATACTGTTCCCAAAGCAGGTCTGGTGCGGTTGCAACACACACAAGCACACATCAGTAAGTTTACACGAAGACCATCTGACTATTTGACAAAAACTCATTCACTAACACAAAAAACATAGGTGGTCGGCAGATCAGATGTGCTGAGTTCTATTTCTGCCTCTTTTACAATTACTAAAATAGTTTCTCTCCATTGAATTGACAAATTGATGACAGCTTTAGTTGGTAATACTTGATGCACATATCAATCCCCCTTTCATAATGTTTATTGAGTCTGATATCGCAAAGTCCTACTGCAAAGATTGTGCAATCATTCCCAGTCAGAACTATAACCTGCTAGCTCTCTCACCTAGTTCAGATTTTCCCAACAGACATCAACTGAAGAAACATTTCATCTGGCTATCAACTACATCAGTCTTACAAATCTGATAAAGTTTGCGAAAGCCATCAGCACTGCACTTCATATTAAACAATATGATATTTAGCTATTATAAGCAATAATCTCAGACAAGCCCAGACAGATTTGAACTCTATATCTACTACTTACAGAGTTCTGTTTTACTGATTATAGTATAGAGTGCTGGTCATTTCATTTCTCTTAGATTAGGTGCTTAACCCTTTAGTGTTCAGAATACTCTGTTAAATGTAATAATTTTTCACTCAAATTGTTTTGAATTAATCATGCATTATCTTATAGCTTTGAGATTTCAATGATGTGATTGTTTATTTTCAGAATGGCATTGTAGGTTAGGAGTGAGAGGCTAGATATCGCCAGTTTGAATATAAAACATGTAGAATATATTGGGCTGGATTTGGCCGGTTTAAACACTAAAGGGTTAAATATATTTTGCTATTTTTTGGAAGTGCAAGCATCATTCTGAAGTAAAGCATCTTAATTTATTGGCCAAGTGTGTGTCTGTGAAATAGTTACAGCCTTCACCTGTATTGCTAAGAAACTGATCAATTATCTTTTAGAGATAAAAATAGCACAGTTAAAAATTTAGATTACATAACGGAGGTGTCTTATATGAGGAAGGAAGGAAATGGCTGGTGTTCTGTAGTGTATTGAGTACTATTGCTACCCAGCAAGTGATATGTTGTCAAAGTGCAATCTGAAGATTGTTGCTCATGCTGAATATATAATTTCACATTGATAATCTTCATAAAAGTAATAAAATTTTCTAAAACAGGCAAAGATGTTTGGGAGTGGGGAGGTGTAGGCTGATTAAATCAACCCCCAGTACTTTATGTAATCATCTCAGAAAAGCCAAAACTCAAAGCTGTGCTTGGTTGGATTTGAAAAAAGAACTTAAAGAGGCAGAACAAATATCTGAAGGCATTTTGCTTGAAGCTCTAATAATAATAACTAGCAGTATCGCCCGGCGTTGCTTGGGTTTGTAAGGGAAATAACTAAAAAGCATTTTTAGAGAGTTATAGCCAAAAAATAGCAAAAAAATGCATTAAAAATGGAAAAAAAATGATGGTAAATTTTTTTTAAAAATCGTTGACTCATCGTAGACATTTTTAGAGAGTTACTTCCCTTATATAATAGCGAAAAAATGCATTAAAATGGAAAAAAATGATGGTAAATTTTTTTAAAATCCTAGACTCATCGTAGACACGCGTTAATACCCAGAAGGGCTCAATATGAACCACGACTATAAGATACCCGGTTTTGGTTAAACTGCACCGCAAAATGTGGGAGTAGTTAGGAATCTAAATCGTAGGAGACAGACAGCACACAACCTCTCTTTTATATATAAAGATAATAAAAGTAACCGTTTCACTTAAAAATCAGTTCTTTTGGCCTATTAAAAACATTCGTTTATAGAATGTTCCTTTTGCTTCCCATCATATTATCTGTTTAAAATATACATATATATTTACATTTACCTTTCTTTTATTATCCTATAATGGATTATACTATCATGCATCGGAATTTTGCATTTCACATATTTACAGCAAATTCACTAATGCTCTGCCATATCTGTTAGAAGTCTACTGCACTTCACTGTATCCTTTATAAGTCTTCTATATTTCAATATATCTGTTTGACATATCTACTCAAATATACCTGTCAAAAGTTATATCATCATCATCGTTTAACGTCCGTTTTCCGTGCCAGCACGGGTTGGACGGTTTGACCGGGGTCTGGGAAGCCAGGAGGCTGCACCAGGCTCCAGTCTGATCTGGCAGTGTTTCTATAGCTGGATGCCCTTCCTAAAGCCAACCACTCCGTGAGTGTAGTGGGTGCTTTTTACGTGCCAGGGGAGGCTGGCAGTGGCCACGATCGGTTGGTGCTTTTTACGTGCCACCGGCACAGAAGCCAGTCAAGGCGGCGCTGGCATCAGACACGTTCAGATGGTGCTTTTTACATGCCACCGGCACAGGTGCCAGGGGAGGCTGGCAGCGGCCACGATCGGTTGGTGCTTTTTACGTGCCACCAGCACAGAAGCCAGTCAAGGCGGCGCTGGCATCAGACACGTTCAGATGGTGCTTTATACGTGCCACTGGCACAGGTATCACAACTACAATTTCCATTTGATATTTATTTTGATGTTGATGTACTTGCTGACCAATTTTCATAGGCTGGACATATTACACTTTTAAAAGTTTAATGCTTTGAATATTGGTTTTGTTGTATGTTTAATGATTCTACTGAAGATCTATAGATATTAAGCACACGAGAAACAGCATGACTGATAAGTATGAAGACAGTTGAAATAAAGATTGAAAGACAATGAGATCAGGTTTGTAGTTGTTTAAGACTAATCACTGGGAAAGAATAATCATCATCATCGTCACCATCATTTAATGTCCGTTTTCCATGCTAGCATGGGTTGGACGGTTCAACTGGGGTCTGTGAAGCCAGAAGGCTGCATCAGGCCCAGTCTGATCTGGCAGTGTTTCTACGGCTGGATGCCCTTCCTAACGCCAACCACTCCGTGAGTGTAGTGGGTGCTTTTTACGTGCCAGGGGAGGCTGGCAGTGGCCACGATCGGTTGGTGCTTTTTACGTGCCACCGGCACAGAAGCCAGTCAAGGCGGCGCTGGCATCAGACACGTTCAGATGGTGCTTTTTACATGCCACCGGCACAGGTGCCAGGGGTGGCTGGCAGCGGCCACGATCGGTTGGTGCTTTTTACGTGCCACCAGCACAGAAGCCAGTCAAGGCGGCGCTGGCATCAGACACGTTCAGATGGTGCTTTATACGTGCCACTGGCACAGGTATCACAACTACAATTTCCATTTGATATTATTTTGATGTTGATGTACTTGCTGACCAATTTTCATAGGCTGGACATATTACACTTTTAAAAGTTTAATGCTTTGAATATTGGTTTTGTTGTATGTTTAATGATTCTACTGAAGATCTATAGATATTAAGCACACGAGAAACAGCATGACTGATAAGTATGAAGACAGTTGAAATAAAGATTGAAAGACAATGAGATCAGGTTTGTAGTTGTTTAAGACTAATCACTGGGAAAGAATAATCATCATCATCGTCATCATCATTTAATGTCCGTTTTCCATGCTAGCATGGGTTGGACGGTTCAACTGGGGTCTGTGAAGCCAGAAGGCTGCATCAGGCCCAGTCTGATCTGGCAGTGTTTCTACGGCTGGATGCCCTTCCTAACGCCAACCACTCCGTGAGTGTAGTGGGTGCTTTTTACGTGTCACCCGCACAGGTGCCAGGCGAGGCTGGCAACAGCCACGAATGGATGGTGCTTTTACGTGCCACCAGCACGGGGGTCAGGCGAGGCTGGCAATGGCCACGAACGGATGGTACTTTTGTGTGTCACAGAGGGAAATGTAACAAGGATCACCAAAATATGGAGTGTTGAGTAGGAGAGATGGTGAGGAATAGTGGAGGGGAGAGGTAACTATTAGAAGTGATTATGGTGTGGAAGTTAACAACAATCATGTAGGAGGGGAGGGGGTTTAGCTTAGTAACATCTGTGTGTTTGAGCAGGTTACCAAGAAAACTGTGTTGATGCAAGTGGGAATAAGAAATGTATTTAATTTTTTCACTTGTTTCAGTCATTTGAATGCGGCCATGCTGGAGCACCGCCTTAAATCGAGCAACTCGACCCCGGGACTTATTTTTTGTAAGCCCAGTACTTATTCTATCGGTCTCTTTTGCCGAACCGCTAAGTAACGGGGACGTAAACACACCAGCATCGGTTGTCAAGCAATGCTAGGGGGACAAACACACTCACACAAACACACACACGCATATATATATATATATATATATACATATATACGACAGGCTTCTTTCAGTTTCAGTCTACCAAATCCACTCACAAGGCTTTGGTCGGCCCGAGGCTATAGCAGAAGACACTTGCCCAAGATGCCATGCAGTGGGACTGAACCCGGAACCATGTGGTTGGTTAGCAAGCTACTTACCACACAGCCACTCCTGTATGTTGGGGATGAGCAACATATGCATGCTGAGAATTAGCATTAAGTGTGTAACAAAGTGGTGGTAATAGCGGAGGATATTAACAAAAAGAAAAAAAGAAAAAGGAATAACTAATGCTTTAACTACAACAGTTTTTATAATGAAATCTTTTAAATGAGAGACAAAAGAAAGGTTAAAGCAGTTGTGGCTGCTTTAGTCCTGATTTCTTGTTTAAGATGAAAGAGATTTATTTTGAGAAGCAAATCAATACATACCAATATATCAATAACTCTAGACACTCCCACACATACACCTGCAGAGTTGGTA
>NC_043014.1:8441847-8466847 GCF_006345805.1 Octopus sinensis | reverse complement strand
CGGGTTGAGTAAGTATTCAGACCTCCTGAACTTCATTGTTCTAGCATGGAAAATTTTGTGAGCTGAAGACTTGATTGTAATTGCAAAATCTGCCGAAGAACTCCCCAAAGTCCATCCCCTCCTCACCGTGGTGGGGATGCTGGCAACAGGTAGTGTCAGAGCTATGCCGTCGGGAACTTTGGTTCCTGGTAGGGCCACCCAAGGCAAATTGGTCTGACACCGAGTGGTATTAGGGCCACAACCCAGCAGACAGGGCTCTGGTGAAAATCCTCGGAGTGTCTGTTTCGGCAACTGGCGGCTCTTCGGTCATTCTGTCCCTGCGTCTGCAGACAATCTGCGGCAAACAGGATGTCTCTACATGCGGGATTATTGGGGATCGCTTGTGAAATCCACATATTCCCACGAAACCTGTTCTAAGGAAGAAGCCGACTCAACCCAACCAGGGTGAATGTCGCCACAAGAACAAGTGTGAAACAGAAAGTAAGATGGAATCAGAAAACCTGACATTAACAGGACAAAGAATAAAACACTAACTTATCAAAAATCACCAAAATCCAGAAGAAACAGAGAACCAGCCATGTTCTGTATACAGGAAGGTAGAAAATCAATACGGATAGAAGTTACTTACCCAAGATGCTACACAGTGGGATTGAACCTAGAACCACATGATTGCAAAGTGAACATCTTAACCACATTGTTATACTTACATCCACTTTCATTTTCTATTTTATCTCTTAACTAGAGTTTACAAATTCATATTTATACCTGCTTTTAATAACTTGCATAAAAAACTCATTATTCTAAACATATTTATTTCATATTCATATCCAATACATCTGACAATTTATCAAGCATACAGAATTTATTGAATATATTAATTTATTTATTTATTCTTTATATATATATATATATATAGGCACAGGAGTGGCTGTGTGGTAAGTCTCTTGCTAACCAACCACATGGTTCCGGGTTCAGTCCCACTGCATGGCATCTTGGGCAAGTGTCTTCTGCTATAGCCCCGGGCCGACCAATGCCTTGTAAGTGGATTTGGTAGACGGAAACTGAAAGAAGCCTGTCGTATATATATATATATATGTATGTGTGTGTATGTGTTTGTGTGTCTGTGTTTGGCCCCCCTAGCATTGCTTGACAACCGATGCTGGTGTGTTTACATCCCCGTCACTTAGCGGTTCAGCAAAAAGAGACCGATAGAATAAGTACTGGGCTTACAAAAAATAAGTCCCGGGGTCGATTTGCCCAACTAAAGGCGGTGCTCTAGCATGGCCCCAGTCAAATGACTGAAACGAGTAAAAGAGTAAAGAGTATATATTCAGATAATATCTACTTTGACACTTGAACACACACTATATTTACACTTACACATAAAATTGAACAAACTGTCAATTTCCATTTGTATAAATATTGTAGAATTGTTTTAATGATTTTCTATATAAATTCTTCAAAAGTATTTTAAAAAATCAGTAATCACTAGAAAAATATACCTCACTCTTATATGTATCTTTAGTATAATATATGTAGTAAACTAACCATTTCATACTACATCAAAAATTTGCCTCGCCTGGCCTCCGTGCCGGTGGCACGTAAAAAGCACCATCCGATCGTGGCCGTTAGCCAGCCTCGTCTGGCGCCTGTGCCGGTGGCATGTAAAAAGCACCCACTACACTCATGGAGTGGTTGGCGTTAGGAAGGGCATCCAACTGTAGAAACATTGCCAGATCAGACTGGGCCTGGTGCAGCCTCCTGGCTTCCCAGACCCCAGTTGCAGCGTCCAACCCATGCCAGCATGGAAAGCGGACGCTAAACGATGATGATTATATCCATGCACAAAAACAGTCTTTATTTTCTATTACAACTTACAATTTGAAGAAAAGATGTATAAATTACACTGGACAACAAAGATTTTGCTACTGGGTTAGAAGAATGTGTTTTAGACTAAATCAAGGGTGCTGGTTCCGAATCCGCATTCAGAATTGTTCTAGCATGTCAAGATTTTGAGTTATGTGCATGCACAAGATTATAACTATGCTTTCGGCTAGATACACTCTTTTACTTGTTTCAGTCATTTGACTGTGGCCATGCTGGAGCACCGCCTTTAGTCGAGCAAATCAACCCCAGGACTTATTCTTTGAAAGCCCAGTACTTATTCTATTGGTCTCTTTTGCCGAACCGCTAAGTTACAGGGACGTAAACACACCAGCATCGGTTGTCAAGCAATGTTGGGGAGACAAACATGGACACACGAACATACACACACACACACACACATATATATATATATATATATATATATATATATAAATATATATATGCGATGGGCTTCTTTCAGTTTCCATCTACCAAATCCATTCACAAGGCTTTGGTTGGCCTGAGGCTAGAGTAGAAGACACTTGCCTAAGGTGCCATGCAGTGGGACTGAACCCGGAACCATGTGGTCCATAAGAAAGCTACTTACCACACAGCCACTCCTACACCTATATAGGTTGTATCATAAAATTTTCTAAAATGAAAGCAGTCTTAATTCAAAATTAAAGAAATAACAGCAATAAAACAACCGATAAGAAAGTTCATTATTTAGTTTAGCAACAGATGGCGCTGATGTATTGTGTGCAAGTGCCAAATAAGTCAGTTTGCTCTTGGTAACTCTCTGTGTCATTTGCACTGCTGTCACATGTGGTATGTGTATCTCTCACTCTGTGTGATTACTGTTTTAACTGTGTTCATTGTGTTAGACCATGAATAGGAGAGGCTGTGTGAATCACCTAGACAACTTTTATTATGTCTGTGGAAAATTTTCCCCACATGACCTGTGGAAGAACATTGCTGCCAAATTAAAAACTACCTATAAATATCATTTCGGGTGTAAAGTAGGGGACCAAGACAAGAGGTCGGCACCTCATATATGCTGCACCGTGTGTTACTCAGGACTTACACAATGGTTGAATGGAAAACAGAAGGGAATGCCTTTTTGCTGTACCAATGGTATGACGTGATCCAACCAATCATGTCTCTGATTGATACTTTTGCATGACAAATAGTAGTGGTTTCTCAAAGAAAACCAAAGCAAAAATTGTGTATGCAGATTGTAAGTCAGCTCTAAAACTGGTCCCACATGACTTCGAGAACCCTGGCCCAGTTCCCCTTTCACATGATTCACTAGAAGACCTTGACACATCACACTATGAAACCCCTGATTCCCCTATCAACAAGGAGTACGTAGTTAATTCTAATAAAAATGAGCCACGCTTGTTTAATCATGAAGATTTGAATGATTTAGTAAGAGACCTAGCATTGTCAAAGGAGAAGGCAGAAGTTTTGGAATCCAGACTACAGCAACGGAATTACCTACAGCAAGGTACAAAAATGTCCATTTTCTCTTCTCGCCATGAAGGCTTATCTGTCTTTTTCAACCAAGAAGATAATGATCGTTTCTGTACTAATGTTAATGCACTCATGCAAAAACTAGGATACATGCATGTGGATAATGAATAGAGATTGTTTATAGACTCGAGTAAGGTTAGCCTCAAAACTGTGTTGTTACATAATGGTAATGAAAAACCTTCCATTCCTGCGAGTCATGTTGTTAGTATGGAAGAAACTTATGAATCGATGAAACTCATTCTGAAAATGTGGTGATTTAAAGACGATTTCCTTCCTCCTAAGACTGCAGCTGGGATATACCAAAAATATGTGCTTCTTGTATGTTTGGAACAGCCACGATTCATTACACTGTAAAATACTGGCCTAAAAGAGATGAGCCTCATGAAAAACTTCATAAAAGCAATGACACACAATGGTTGTAGCTTCCAGTCCCTAAAAGTCAAATTTGGTGCAGAGAAAATTGATGCAAAACTGAAAGCAGGCATTTTCATTGGAGGCATTTTCATCAGAGAATTGATGTCTGATAGCAAATTCAGAGGTAAACTGAATCCAGTTGAGCTGATGGCATAGGATTCATTCATGTTAGTTGTAGAGAACTTTCTTGGAAATCATAGAGCTGAAAACTATGCTGGTTTAATAAACAACATACTAACAGCATATGAAAGAATGGGATGCCGAATGTCCCTTAAATGCACTTTTTGCATTCTCATCTTGATTTTTTTCCAATGAATCTTGGTGCCGTTAGTGATGAGCATAATGAGAGGTTCCACCAGGATATATCATCATCATCATCATCACCATCATCGTTTAACGTCCGCTTTCCGTGCTAGCATGGGTTGGATGGTTCGACTGGGGATCTGGGAAGCCAGGAGGCTGCACCAGGTTCCAGTCTGATCTGGCAGTGTTTCTACAGCTGGATGCCCTTCCTAATGCCAACCACTCCACGAGTGTAGTGGGTGCTTTTTACGTGCCACCGGCACAGGTGCCAGGGGAGTTTGGCAGCGGCCACGATCGGTTGGTGCTTTTAACGTGTCACCGGCACAGAAGCCAGTCTAGGCGGTGCTGGCATCGGTCATGCTCGGATGGTGCTTTTTACGTGCCACCGGCACAGAGATATTTCTAAGATGGAAATGAGGTTTCAAGGCTGGTTCAATCCACACATGGTGAGTGACTATTGCTGGTTCCTACAACGAGAGACCAGCACAATGCTGATCTGAGCATATCAAAAATAAAGTGGGTATTCCTTTAACATAAATATACTATGTACCATTACATTATAATACTATTTGCTATGGACATATATATACTAGATACAGTACTAATATATTATAATAATAATTATTTACCTTGAACTTAACTATTCTTGATACTAATATAGTATTAATATATAATTATGCACATCAGATCCCATATATGGCTAGCCAACTTAGTGGCTTTATTTATGCACATAATTCAAAATCATGATGTGCTACAACAATTCTGAATTCTCCTCTCTGCAATATTTTTTTGCACCAACTAGATTAATTAAGATTTCTACAAACAAGGGGGATATAGATCTTGGTTTTCTTACTTTTCTTTTCTTCTCATTCCACTTTTTGCATCAACCTTCTTCGCATTTTTCCTCTCAGTTTTTCTCATGCTTTCTCACAGACCAGTGTCCTGGTTTTCAAATAGGTCTAATGGTATGCATTGAGCTTGAAAGATTGTTTGGAGACACATGGCATGTTATATAAATCTGCCAAATTAATGTATCTCTATAGCATGAAACTATACATAGTTCTTTTTAAAATTCTGTGTATATTAAATGATATTTGTTTCTCACTGGATGAATTTCTTTTTTTTATTGGTCCTGCCTAAGGAACAGTAAACTATACCCATACACACACACAAACACACACGAACTTTATGTTTGAAGTGTCCCATTTCAACCTTACTAATTCCCAGAAGTCATTTTTTAAAAAGTAGTCAGCATTTAAATTTTATCAATAAATCAATACTTTAGAATTTTTAGATATCTTTTAAAACATTTTTTTTCTTTCTTAGAAAATGGTAACATATTCATCCAAGATGCACTTAGTAGAAATAAGACTATTTTGTTGAAAAGTTGCTTATTTTCTTTTTTAAAGATTAAGTAAAATTCACATGTTACAGCTTAGAGTTGTGATTACAAGATTTGAAACTGCAGTTTGTTGTAATGCTTCCTTCCTTCCATACAGCCATAAATACAGATAATGGTAGGTGTGTGTGTGTAGGAGGATTCAAAGTGCTTATCAGCTTCTATTAAGGCATCTTCATGGCACGAGTACTAGATGCATCAGGAGTGCAACTACTAACACAAACTCAATATGTTAATGAATACTGAGATAAAAATTTATCATGGAAGCCCTATTAAGCAAAGTATGAGGTTTCTTATTAAATTTTCTATAGAGTAACTATCAACAAACTTTGGAGCAATATTTCTTATGGAAGCACAACGGAACAAAATTTTAGTACAGCAAACACTTCTACATACAACAGCAGATGCCTTAAATGCATGTCCATTATTAAACTTTCTAACAATCTGCTTTACATGTGATACCAGTGCCGGTGGCACGTAAGAGAACCATCCGAACGTGGCCGTTGCCAGCGCCGCCCGACTGGCCTCGTGCTGGTGGCAAGTAGAAGGGACCATCCGTTCGTGGCCGTTGCCAGCTTCGTCTGGTCCCCGTGCCGGTGGCACGTAAAATGCACCATCCGATCGTGGCCATTTGCCAGCCTCGTCTGGCACCTGTGTCGGTGGCACGTAAAAAGCACCCACTACACTCACGGAGTGGTTGGCGTTAGGAAGGGCATCCAGCTGTAGAAACATTGCCAGATCAGACTGGGCCTGGTGCAGCCTTCTGGCTTCCCAGACCCCAGTTGAACCGTCCAACCCATGCTAGCATGGAAAGCGGACGCTAAATGATGATGTATGCACGTATCATTATTGCCTCATTTGTATCCAGTTGACACAGATTGGATCCATTCAATACACGTTTACCTGTCATGTAGACATGATCCTTACACATGCTTCCTAGAGTCTACCTCCAGCATAGAGATAGGAACCCTTTATAGCCAACAATTTCCTTAAGGACATGTTGACAACAGTTTCTTAAATAGCTAGAAATAGCAGCCAAACCTCTCTAAAATCTTAATCTATCTTAAAAAAAGATATGTATTAGATATTATTGCCTTTGACTATATCATTAAAAACACATCTGATCATAGATCTGCTTGGTCAGAGCTGACCTGGGGTTAAACAACAAGTATCATACTTCCCCCACAACCTTTGTCACCACAATGAATTAGACTACCAACTTTAGAGAAACTAATTTGAGGTATCATATTCAGTGACAAATGAAAACTACATTGCACCCAACTGGCTATGACTTCAGATAATTAATTAACAAAAACTATCCAATAAACTGCTTGGATAAAATTGCTGTAATGCTAATCAATAAAGCAAACAACTGTATAATTTCCTTTGCTAGTAATCTAACAAGTGCTACACTAACTAACCCTTGTACAATTAACTTCATGGCCACACAGTAAGAAGTTTGCTTTGCAATCATAAGATTCTAGGTTCAATCCTATTGCATGGCATCTATAGCTTCAGGTCAACTTTGTGAGTGAAAACGGGCAAATAGAAATTTTGTAGAAGCCTGCTTGGTGGGGTGTACTTGCAATTTAAAGGTCCGACCTTGACATTCACAGCATCACACTGATTTTATCTGAGAATTATATCAAGAGTACACGTGTTTTGTGGAACGTTCAGCCACTTACATGCTAATTCAGTGAACTGGTGGGGTAGTTGATTGATTAACTGAAACCCATAGTTGAAACTGACTATGAACCATAACCTATGTAAAATACACAACATTCCCTAAATTTGTAGCTCCCAAAATGCTTTATTCTCTACTAGCAGTATCGCCCGGCGTTGCTTGGGTTTGTAAGGGAAATAACTATATAAGCATTATATAGTTATAGACACACAACTTCACTTTTATATATAAAGATAAGCATTTTTTAGAGAGTTACTTCCCTTATATAATAGCAAAAAAAATGCATTAAAAATGGGGAAACATGATGGTAAATTTTTTTAAAATCGGAGACTCATCGTAGATGCACGCTAATACCCAGAAGGGCTCGATATGAATCACGACGATAAGATACCCGCTTTTGGTTAAATTGCACCGCAAAATGTGGGAGTAGTTAGGAATCTAAATCGTAGGAGACAGACACACAACTTCACTTTTATATATAAAGATAAGCATTTTTTAGAGAGTTACTTCCCTTATATAATAGCAAAAAAAATGCATTAAAAATGGGAAAAAAATGATGGTAAATTTTTTTTTTAATCGGAGACTCATCGTAGACGCACGCTAATACCCAGAAGGGCTCGATATGAATCACGACTATAAGATACCCGCTTTTGGTTAAATTGCATCGCAAAATGTGGGAGTAGTTAGGAATCTAAATCGTAGGAGACGGACACACAACTTCACTTTTATACATAAAGATATTCCACTTCACTGCAGTCTGAAATCTTTCATCTTTTCAGGTGCGAAATTC
The DNA here is from genome assembly GCF_006345805.1 of Octopus sinensis. Classification (NCBI taxonomy): domain Eukaryota; kingdom Metazoa; phylum Mollusca; class Cephalopoda; order Octopoda; family Octopodidae; genus Octopus; species Octopus sinensis. The sequence goes on along the minus strand of NC_043014.1, from coordinate 8,458,858 downwards.
TCTGAGATCTTTGAAAGATGAAGTGATACTTCTTGTCCATCTATACACATTGCACAAGAATCCTATAATAGGGAGATGTGCATTACCAGTTTCTAAACTGCCACAGATGCTAAAATACACATTATTTCACACACTCCATAGACCAAATAATACATCAGTGTTTCAAGGAGACTAGCTCACAATTTGAAGCAACTAATGCTTTGCATCATGCACACTACTTTATTATAGCAGGCGTATTTATCACCTAACCCAAAATATATGTTTGCATATATTTATATTTGTGTGTGAGTGTGTATATGTATCTATGTAAGTAGAGAGACCAACAGAAATACAAGTGAGTACTTTGGTTATAAATTTTTTATCAGCAATCTCTCTAAACTACTAATGAATGTGTTTTCTGCATTTGTTATTCACATAAGATACATGTTGTAGTGGCAGGAGTGGCTGTGTGGTAAGTAGCTTGCTAACCAACCACATGGTTCTGGGTTCAGTCCCACTGCCTGACATCTTGGGCAAGTGTCTTCTGCTATAGCCCTGGGCCGACCAATGCCTTGTGAGTGGATTTGGTAGACGGAAACTGAAAGAAGCCTGTCATATATATATATGTGTGTGTGTGTGTGTGTGTGTGTTTGCGTGTCTGTGTTTGTCCCCCCTAGCATTGCTTGACAACCGATGCTGGTGTGTTTACGTCCCCGTAACTTAGCGCTTCGGCAAAAGAGACCGATAGAATAAGTACTGGGCTTACAAAGAATAAGTCCCGGGGTCGATTTGCTCGACTAAAAAAAGGCGGTGCTCCAGCATGGCTGCAGTCAAATGACTGAAACAAGTAAAAGAGTAAAAGAGTAATACCCATATGTTGAAAATAAGCATTTTTTTATTAGCTGTTAGATGAGATGCAGTCTATTTGTATTGAATTAAAAAATAATAACTGATGTAAGTCAATTGTTGTTGATCAATATTTCTCCGTTTTCTGCTTAGTTTAAATTTGATTCCCAATAAACTCATGTTTATCTTTCTCATTACCTGTAATCTATGGGTATAATATGTTTGCATATGTATATCCAGGGTTAACATAGGTAATTATACCTATTTCCTTACTACCCACAAGGTGCTAAACACAGAGAGGACAAACAAGGACAGACAAACGGATTAAGTCGATTAGATCGACCCCAGTGCGTAACTGGTACTTATTTAATCGACCCCCGAAAGGATGAAAGGCAAAGTCGACCTCGGCAGAATTTGAACTCAGAACGTAATTGCAGACGAAATACCTATTTCTTTACTGCCCACAAGGGGCTAAACACAGAGAGGACAAACAAGGACAGACAAACGGATTAAGTCGATTAGATCGACGCCAGTGCGTAACTGGTACTTATTTAATCGACCCCGAAAGGATGAAAGGCAAAGTCGACCTCGGCAGAATTTGAACTCAGAACGTAACTGCAGACGAAATACCTATTTCTTTACTACCCACAAGGGGCTACACACAGAGAGGACAAACAAGGACAGACAAACGGATTAAGTTGATTATATCGACCCCAGTGCATAACTGGTACTTATTTAATCGACGCCGAAAGGATGAAAGGCAAAGTCGACCTCGGCAGAATTTGAACTCAGAACGTAACTGCAGACGAAATACCGCTAAGCATTTCCTCCGGCGTGCTAACGTTTCTGCCAGCTCGCTGCCTTGTAATTACATAGGTAATTATACCGGTAGTATAACGGATGCTTTTATCCATTAGATGGTTATTCCAACATCTAACTCTACTAACCTTTAAATACATATATATGCATACACATACGCACACATGTATGTGTGTGTGTGTGTAGTGAAAATTATTTGCCAACATAATATCTTTACTTTAGAGTACTATTATTGAATGTCTTTCATTGAGAGATTTAGAATAATTTTTCTATTTACTTATATATATATGGTTTCGGGTTCAGTCCCACTGCGTGGCACTTTCGGCAGGTGTCTTCTCCTATAGCCCTGAGTCGACCGAAGCTTTGTGATTGAATTCGGTAGGCGGAAGTTACTGCCTGCCGTGTGTGTATGTGTGCGTATCGCTGCTCAGTGCCTCTCCGAAAGAGAGAGAGGGATATATATATATATATATATATTACTGTGCAGGTGGCACATAAAAAGCACCCACTACACTCATGGAGTGGTTGGCATTAGGAAGGGCATCCAGCTGTAGAAACACTGCCAGATCAGACTGGAGCCTTGTGCAGCCTCCTGGCTCCCCAGATCCCCGGTCGAACCGTCCAACCCGTGCTAAGTGACGGGGACGTAAACACACCAGCATCGGTTGTCAAGCAATGCTAGGGGGACAAACACAGACACACAAACATATACACACACATACATATATATATATACATACATACGACAGGCTTCTTTCAGTTTCCGTCTACCAAATCCACTCACGAGGCATTGGTCGGCCCGAGTCTATAGCAGAAGACACCTGCCCAAGATGCCACGCAGTGGGACTGAACCCGGAACCATGTGGTTGGTTAGCAAGCTACTTACCACACAGCCACTCCTGCGCCTATTGTTGAAGAAAGTTTTGTTGCTGCATGACAATGCACACCCACATATGGCTACCCAGAGCATTGAAACAATTAACCAATTGGGTTTTTGGGTGCCTACAGCCCAGATCTTGCCCCTGCCAACTATCATATCTTTGGGCTACTCGAAGATGGTTTACAAGGTCATCAATTTTCTATGGATGACGATGTGCGAGAAGTGGTGCATAAATGGTTGCAGGACCAACCGGAAACTTGTGGACCGTTGGACCAAGTGCATCGAAAAGGAAGGAGACTACAAAGAAAAACGATGTACTTGTTTATCCCTTTTGTGTAATATAATTTTTGACTCTCCCTCGTACATGTACACATATACTCTTTTACTTGTTTCAGTCATTTGACTGCGGCCATGCTGAGCAAATCAACCGCAGGACTTATTCTTTGTAAGCCTAGTACTTATTCAATCCATCACTTTTTGCCAAACCGCTTAAGTTACGGGGGACGTAAACACACCAGCATCAGTTGTCAAGCGATGTTGGGGGGATAAACACAGACACACACACAAATACATATATATATATAAATATATATCATCATCATCGTTTAACGTCCGTTTTCCACACTAGCACGGGTTGGACGGTTCGCCTGGGGCTGCACCAGGCCCAGTCTGATCTGGCAATGTTTCTATAGCTGGATGCCCTTCCTAACGCCAACCACTCCGCGAGTGTAGTGGGTGCTTTTTACGTGCCACCGGCACAGGTGCTAGGTGGCGCTGGCATCGGCCACGTTTGGATGGTGCTTTTTATGTGCCACCGGCACAGAAGCCAGTCGAGGCGGCGCTGGCATCAGCCACATTCGGATGGTGCTTTTTATGTGCCACCGGCACAGAAGCCAGCGAGGCGGCGCTATATATATATATATATATACACACATATATGACAGGCTTTTTTACCAAATCCACTCACAAGGCTTTGGTCGGACTGAAGCTATAGTAGAAGAAAATTGCCCAAGGTGCCACACAGTGGGACTGAACCCGGAACCATGCGGTTGTTAAGCAAGCTACTTACCACACAGCCACTTCTACGCCTATATTCAAACATATTATATATATATAAGTACATCATATATACATATGAACATATAGTCATACGTATCATATATATGTATGTTATACAGACATATATAAGAAGTTTGTTTTGCAATTATGAGTTCTGGTTTTCATTACACTGCCAGCAGGTATTTTCAACTACAGCAAAAGTTGCATAATGCAATTCTTTTAAGAGATACGTAATATTTATATTTTAATATTGGCAAGTTCTGCACGGAAGGACACAAAAGTTTGTAGTTTAGCTCTAGATTATATCTCATAAAGCAAACCTAGTATCAAAGACTTTCCAACTGTCAACATCCATTTTTACTTTTCTTTTTTTTTCTTTTTTGTCAAGGGACCATAAATTATGTCAAGAACTACATTATCTAATATATTCTATCTTTATAAACTCTTATATTACTATATTTCTGTTGAAATATGGCAATGAAAATAATTTTGGCTTCCGTGCGGGTGGCACGTAAAATGCACCATCTGATCATGGCCATTTGCCAGCCTCGTCTGGCACCTGTGCTGGTGGCACATAAAAAGCACCCACTACACTCATGGAGTGGTTGGCGTTAGGAAGGGCATCCAGCCGTAGAAACATTGCCAGATCAGATTGGAGCCTGGTGCAGCCTTCTGGCTTCCCAGACCCCAGTTGCACCATCCAACCCATGCCAGCATGGAAAGCGGCGCTAAATGATGATGATGATGATAATGAAAAATTTAGTAAAATAAATTTGTCATTAAACTGATGTTTGAAACAAATTAACATATTTTGATTGCTAGTTTTAATTTAGATCATTTTAGCATTTAAACTGGCTATATCTGACACTTTAGCATTTAAACTGGCTATATCTGACACTTTAGCATTTAAACTGGCTATATCTGACACTTTAGCATTTAAACTGGCTATATCTGACACTTTAGCATTTAAACTGGCTATATCTGACACTTTAGCATTTAAATTGGTTATATCTGACACTTTAGCATTTAAACTGGCTATATCTGACACTTTAGCATTTAAATTGGTTATATCTGACACTTTAGCATTTAAACTGGCTATATCTGACACTTTAGCATTTAAACTGGCTATATCTGACACTTTAGCGTTTAAACTGGCTATATCTGACACTTTAGCATTTAAATTGGTTATATCTGACACTTTAGCATTTAAATTGGCTATATCTGGCTTCTTACACCTAACCTACAATGTCATTCTAAAATTAAGCAATTGAAATCTTGAATCTACAAGATAATACACAATTGATTCAAAACAATGTGAATAAATAAGCATTATAATTGACAGAGTAAGATGAATGCTAAAGGTTTAGACAGGAAGTTTGTGACACAGAATTGGAAGTAATCTCAGGTGGGTTGGTATTAAAAGAATTTAGATACTTATATGCAGTGATGAGAACAATTTCCTTGTTATTTCTTTTAAACAACTGCATAGAGAGAGAGAGTTTGGTTGCTGCAGAATGTTACAATTTTGTGTGAAGAAGTGAACTGCGTGGCACCTTGGGCAAGTGTCTTCTACTATAGCCTCGGGCCGACCAAAGCCTTGTGAGTGGATTTGGTAGATGGAAACTGAAAGAAGCCCGTCGTATATATGTATATATATATATATGTGTGTGAGTGTATGTTTGTGTGTCTGTGTTTGTCCCATTGCTTGAGAATCGATGCTGGTGTGTTTATATCCCCGTCACTTAGCGGATCGGCAAAAGAGACCGATAGAATAAGTACTAGGCTTACAAAAGAATAAGTCCCGGGGTCGAGTTGCTCGATTAAAGGCGGTGCTCCAGCATGGCCGCAGTCAAATGACTGAAACAAGTAAAAGAGTAAAAGAGAGAGAGAGTGACAACCAGATTTTAACTCAAATATCTAGCTGACAAAGTTGAAAATACAGTTGAACACAATCAGACTGTGAAATCTACACTCATTTTAAGGTCAACATAAAGACATAGATCATAAGTTCAAATTCCCCACAGGTATTCTACTGATTGTACACAGAACAGTTGATCCCATCTTGCTCCAGATCATCTAACTTCTGAAAATCCGTGCCAGACTATCAGGGAATGTTATCTGTGCTGTACCACTGTTCTGTCCAGGAGAAGATTTAGTTCTCATCTATTTCATAGTATAAAGATCAGTAGGCACAGGAGTGGCTGTGTGGTAAGTAGCTTGTTTACCAACCACATGGTTCCGGGTTCAGTCCCACTGCGTGGCACCTTGGGCAAGTGTCTTCTACTGTAGCCTCGGGCCGACCAAAGCCTTGTGAGTGGATTTGGTAGATGGAAACTGAAAGAAGCCCGTCGTATATATGTATATATATATATATATATATGTATGTGTGCGTATATGTTTGTGTGTCGCTTGAGAACCGATGCTGGTGTGTTTATGTCCCCGTCACTTAGTGGTTCAGCAAAAGAGACTGATAGAATAAGTACTGGGCTTACAAAGAATAAGTCCCGGGGTCGAGTTGCTCAATTAAAGGCGGTGCTCCAGCATGGCCGCAGTCAAATGACTGAAACAAGTAAAAGAGTAAAGAGTTAGGCACTGGCTTTTAAGATTCCCTTGGAAGTTAGGAGACAATTTATGTAATAGTATTGAATATGGTTGAGATAGTGAATTAGATAACTAATGATAATAATAATCGGTTAACCGGCAGAATCACTGGCGCATCAGACAAAGTGCTTAGTGGCATTTTTCCAGCTCTTTATGTTCTGAGTTCAAATCCTGCCAAGGTTGACATCACCTTTCACTCTTTAGGAGTTGATAAAATAAGTATTAGTCAAGCACCGGGAGCAACGTAACCAAAGTTCCTCCTCCCCATTAAATTGCTAGTCTTGTGCCAAAATTAAAAAGAATCATAACTATTAGTGTTGTTATTTAGATTATTATCAGATAAGTAGTCTTTTGGTCCCTCCAGCCATTTCAGGACTCTTTATATCTAAATGGCTTGCATCAAGTTTCCATTTCTATATCGTCCTTAGTACATTCAGATATGTTGGTAAGGATATCCATTCCTTTGATGCTCATGTAGCCGTGGGCTTCATAGCACTAGCTAGCTAAGAGCTCCTACTTTTCTGGTAGTGACCAGCCAGCCTCATTCTCCTGACTGCTATTTCTTCATTTAACCCTAGTAACCTCTCCCACTAATGACAATTGTTGTTAGCATGGATTTTTGTTAGTGAACAGGTCGCGGTCTTATAGCGACGAAAATATTTTGACAGATTAAACTCAAATGTTGAAGTGAATCGAACAGTTTTTGTGTGTTTCTTAAATGGCTTACAAACACCTTCCACGCTGCAATTGTTTTCGTTTCAGCACACGATCTCAGATCAAATCACTTGCTATGCAAGTACATCTCTGTAACATACAAATTCTGTTTGATGTTAAGTACAACAAACAGCATTCTGGTGATTAGGTGAAAGCAAAATACCAGTTATATACTGGGCCAATGATATGAACTGCACCCTTTCCCTATATAACTCTGTTTGTGTGCTATGAAAGAAATAACCCATTTTATAACATTAACAATTGTTCTCTAAGGAAATTTCCATCACATCAACATAAAATATTTTCCATAGCAACGATCACTTCTAGCTAGCTTTTACTTATTAAAGTGCTACTCATTCTAAGTGTTAAAATATCTCTGTAGTAAGCTTTTGTAATTTACATAATGAGGAATAGGTAAGATATGATATAAAAGAAAAACGGTGAATGAAGGATTATACTATCTACATATAATCGGACACTGTTAGTGCTAATACATGATGGAATGCTGTTGAGAATGGAAGCATGAGAGATAGCAGATGTGGTCAGTGGAAGTGAAATAATGTTATTGATACATGGATGTATAGTACAATTGGACTCTAGCTGATAAATCCTGGAGGAAATCAAATGGAAATGAGATTGGCCAAGAGGTTTTTCCCAGTCTATTATGTCATGCATGAATAGTGCATTGTGTGTATCACACATAGGAAAAGAGAAAATCAATGAAATGGATACTAAAGTAGCATAATAAGCTATTAGCATTTCTGACTAACAGTGTTATGTATATGACAGATGAAAATGGGGAAAAATAAACCTAAGGGAAGAAATAATATGGATTTCTCACATAATGATAAATCTTATAATACTAAGGAGGCGCAATGACCTAGTGGTTAGGGCAGCGGACTCGTGGTCATGGGATCGCGGTTTCGATTCCCAGACCGGGCGTTGTGAGTGTTTATTGAGTGAAAACACCTAAAGCTCCACGAGGCTCCGGCAGGGGTTGGTGGCGATCCCTGCTGTACTCTTTCGCCACAACTTTCTCTCACTCTTTCTTCTGTTGGCCTGCTCGCTTAGCCAGCGGGGTGGCGTCATTTGAAGGCTAAACCAATGCCAAGCGCATTGTGACCAGCGATGTGTAACAATATCTGATAGCCTGGTCGGTCACGGTGATCACGGTGATAATACTAAATTATAAATTTTTATAAAATGATAATAATAATAATCATTTTACATTCATGCTAACATGGTTAGGACAGATTGGTTTATACCCCAGCATATGACGAGTATATATATAGTTTCAATGATATTGAAAGGTTGACAAGCAAAATAAATTTCAACAGGATCTAAAATTTGAATACAAAGGGTCAGAAATGAATACCATAGAACATTTTTTTTATGCTTCATTATTTTTGTTATACTAACACCAAAAAAATTAATAAATAGTGTAAATACACACAAAATCATTGCTCTACCATTTACCCATTCAGTACATAGTAATGAAAGAACTAATAATCTAGTGAATGTCACTTCTCACTAAAAAAGAAATAAAAGAATACTAACCAAATATTATAATTAACCCTTTAGTGTTTAAACCGGCCAAATCCAGCCCAATATATTCTACATGTTTTATATTCAAACAGGCGATATCTAGCTTCTCACACCTACCCTACAATGCCATTCTAAAAATAAACAATCACATCATTGAAACCTCAAAGCTATAAGATAATGCATGATTAATTCAAAACAATTTGAGTGAAAAAGTATTATATTTAACAGAGTATTCTGAACACTAAAGGGTTAAAGACAAAGATAACCAATTTCTTTCATTGGAAATTTCACTGCTTTTCTACCAAGACATCTCATGCAAAGAGGTACATAAAAAATATCAAGACAAGGATCTTGAACTGAAAGCAAGAATTGGGTCGGGGAATACCACTTATAACAATAATAATGTGTGTGTGTGTGTTTGTGTGTGTATGTATGTATATATATATTTTTTACATACAAAATTTAAAGGACTGACCACTAAAAGTGGACAGTCAATAGGCTAGATATAGATGTCAAAATTGCTATTTTCCACGAAGAATGTATTCACATTCTATGTGGAAAATAGCGATTTTGACGTCTATATCTAGCATATTGACTGTCCACTTTTAGTGGTCAGTCCTTTAAATTTTGTATGTAAAAAATATTTTAATCTTCGGATTTTTTTTAATATGCTAGGCCACTGGTTTTAATTGATTAATATCAATTTCTACCCTAATTCAATTTTTATATATATATATATATATACACACACACACATATATAATAAACGAAATGGAAAAAGCTCAATTCAGGCAAACTACAATGAACACATGTACGGATTTAATTAAGATAAAAATTGTCCAAAATAAAACATATATTGATAAATTAAAAATATAAAAATATATGAATATTAGAAATATATATGGACATATAAATATAGAAATATAGAAACATAGTAATAATATAATGAAGTATAGGAGTATAGATAAAAACGTTTTTTAACAAAAGAATTGAAAATATAAAAATCGCTATCAAAAAAAGCTTTGCGTTACATATTAAAAGAAAATATTCCTTCTGGAGCACCATCTGTTCGTGGCTGTTGCCAGCGTCGCCTGGCCCCCGTGCCGGTGGCATGTAAAAAGCACCATCCGATTGTGGCCGTTGCCAGCCTTGCCTGGGCCCCGTGCCGGTGGCACATAAAAAGCACCATCCGGCCGTGGCCATTTGCCAGCTCCGCCTGGCACCTGTACGGGTGGCACGTAAAAAGCACCCACTACACTCACAGAGTGGTTGGCGTTAGGAAGGGCATCCAGCCGTAGAAACACTGCCAGATCAGACTGGGCCTCATGCAGCCTTCTGGCTTCACAGACCCCAGTTGAACCGTCCAACCCATGCTAGCATGGAAAGTGGACGCTAAATGATGATGATGATGATGATGATGATGATTCCTTCTGGGGTTCATTCGTCCGAGTAAAAAATTAACCTTAAAATTCTGACACAATTCATTCATGTAGCCACAGATACTACCCATCTTTCATGAGACTCTTTAAATCTGAATGCACTTAACAATAGCCTTAGTAATTTATACTGCATGGCTTAACATCTGATTGCCTATAACAGTATATTGCAAATATAAATATAAATTTTTTAAAGACAGTAAATAATGTAACTGTTACTCCTCCCATCAGCCTTCATAAAGACATCGATTATTTGCATAACAATATCTATTCTTCTATAAAAATTTCCAATTATCTCATACCTTGGCAACAAACTGAATGCATTTCTATCGTAAATATCACTTTTTTCCCTGATGAAGGAGACGTTCTCTGAAAATGAATCTTAAGATTAATTTTTTTACTCGGACAAATAAACCCCAGAAATGGCTGTAGGAATATTTTCTTTTAATATGTAAGCCCAAACTTTTTCTGATGCCTATTATTATATTTTCTCTTCACTATATTTTCAATTGCTTTTTTTAAAAACGTCTTTATCTATAATCCTATACTCCATGATATTATTAGTGCTTACATATTACTCTCTTTTTACTTTTTTACTTGTTTCAGTCATTTGACTGCGGCCATGCTGGAGCACCGCCTTTAGTCGAGCAAATCGACCCCGGGACTTATTCTATTGGTCTCTTTCGCTGAACCGCTAAGTGACGGGGACGTAAACACACCAGCATCGGTTGTCAAGCAATGCTAGGGGGACAAACACAAACACACACACACATATATACATACATATATACGACAGGCTTCTTTCAGTTTCCGTCTACCAAATCCACTCACAAGGCATTGGTCGGCCCGGGGCTATAGCAGAAGACACTTGCCCAAGATGCCACGCAGTGGGACTGAACCCGGAACCATGTGGTTGGTTAGCAAGCTACTTACCACACAGCCACTCCTGCGCCTATATATTTCTAATATTTATATATTTATATATTAACATATATACATATATATATATATATATATATGTTTTATTTTGGACAATTTTTATCTTAATTAAATCCGTACATGTGTTCATTGTAGTTTGCCTGACTTGAACTTTTTCCATTTTATTTATTACACTAGTCTAATGTCTCAGGTTCGACTTGAACACTTCTGTGCAGTCTATGTGTTTCACAAGAAAAATATAACTATATATATATATACACACACACATTATGGATATGTACATCATATATATGTATACGCTATAGATATTTGTTATATATGCTATGATTGACTTAGTCCTTTATTTCTTTTTATAGTAAATAAAATACACAGAAGACAAGGTTTAGGGTCCAATATACGCATGTACAACTTATCCTAATACATGATTATGCCCTTTGGTTAAAAATCATTATTGATGAACAGGAGAATCAGGCAGGTACTATGGCCTTAAAAAAACTGCTGTCACCTATGCTCCATCATAGATTGGTTTTAAATTTTAGCCAAGGTCCCAGAGCTCAACTGGTACTTATTTTATCAACCCTGAAAGGATGAAAGGCAAAGTCAACCTTGGTGGAGTTTGAACTCAGAATGTAATTACAAACGAAATGCTGCTAAGCATTTTGCCCTGCACAGTAATGGTTCTGCCAGCTCACTGCCTCATCTATGCTCCACCAAAATATCTGCAGAATCAGTAAAGTATACGATAAAATGACCTGCAGTATTCATATCATTTTATGCTGAATTTAAATGTGACCAGATGTCGAATGTTGACGTTCATCATTTGTGTTAATAAAATCAATACCAGCCAAATATTTGTGTTGATCTGCATGATTATATTCTTTACCTAATGTTTATGACCTTCGATTAATGTTTGGTGTCATCGTTATAATTTTCCTTATAATGGGGTTGGATTAGCCGAATCTTTAACCCTTTCATTACTGTAATTATTTTGAGATGCCGTGTGCTTCTTTCAATTACTTTAAATCATCATCATCATCATCATCATTTAGCGTCCGCTTTCGATGCTAGCATGGGTTGGACGGTTCAACTGGGGTCTGTGAAGCCAGAAGGCTGCATCAGGCCCAGTCTGATCTGGCAGTGTTTCTACGGCTGGATGTCCTATAACAAAGAACTTAGTAAAATAACTTAGTTATCATTAAGCTAGTGTTAGGAACATAAATTGTGACTAAGATTTGATGGAAGATTTTAATTCAGAACTTTTGAAAACAAGACATTTGTACTAAAAGCCAGAGCTGGTTTCAGCCAGGTTGGTAATGAAAGGGTTAAAGTGTTTGTTAAAATGCCTTGTGATATTTGTTTCTGCTATTTACGTTCTCAATTCAAATTTCACAATGGTTGGTTTTACTTTTGCATCCTGACAAAGCCCTTTCTCTCTAATTAGTGGCTTTGTGCCTAAATTAGAAACCATCAATCATCATCATCATCACCATCATTAATACTGAGGTGGTAAGCTGACAGAATCATTAGCACTTAGCACACCAGAGAAAACAGTTTGCAAACATTTCACCTGATACTGGACAGAATGCTTTGCAGTATTTCATCCGACTTTACACTCTGAGTTCAAAGTTTGCCAAGGTCAACCTTTATCTTTCCTTCTTTCAGAATCAGTGAAATTAGCACTTGTTAATCACTGATACTGACATAATCAACAAACCTCCGACCCCAAAATTTCAGTCCTACAGTAGAAAGGATTCTCTTTACTCTTTTACTTGTTTCAGTCACTTGACTGCGGCCATGCTGGAGCACCACCTTTAGTCGAGCAAATCGACCCCGGGACTTATTCTTTTGAAAGCCCAGTACTTATTCTATCGGCCTCTTTTGCCGAACCGCTAAGTGACGGGGACGTAAACACACCAGCATCGGTTGTCAAGCAATGCTAGGGGGACAAACACAGACACGCAAACACACACATACATATAATATATATATACATATACATATATACAAAATCTTACAATTCTCCAACTCCAGCACTCTTTCAGCCTGATGTTCATACCATGTGTCTCCTGTTTCAAATCCCCATTTCTAGCAAAGCTTCCAGAGTAAAACTTTTACAAATTGGTCATGTCTCCATTTCTTAGACTCCTCGTATAACAACTTGAGACATTCTGCAACAATGTGAGCAACTGTCTCATTTCAAGTTCCACAGAATCCTACATTTTTCTGATACATCCTCAGTATATGCATTTTTTCTCAAGTTGTTCGTTTATATATATATATATATATATAAATATTATATGACAGGCTTCTTTCAGTTTCTGTCTAACAAATGTACTCACAAAGCTTTGGTCAGCCCAAGACTATAGTAGAAGACAGTTGCCTATGGTGCCACACAGTAGGACTGAACCTGGAACCATGTGGTTGGTAAGCAAGCTATTTATCACACTGGTAGTCTATGGTTGGGGTGTTTAGTGGGGTAGTCTATTGTGACCTTAATACTCTGGTGGATGGAGTTAGCTATTTGCTGGATGCTCTCCATAGTATTAGTATAAAAAATCTTGCATAACAAATATGAATATATATATATATATATATATATATATATATATATATATATATACATAAATTGATCAAAATAAAAACATGATGTCAATGAATCCTTGGCATCATGTTTTTATTTTGATCAATTTACTCCACCACCTACACCACCAAACGGTATACACAGGTGCTATAATTATCAAGTACTCACCCCGAATTTCTATATATATCCGTGCTTTGGGGACGTACAAACACCATCCGATCGTGGCCGTCCGCCAGCCTCATCTGGCACCTGTGTCGGTGGCACATAAAAACACCATCCGAGCGTGGCCGTCTGCCAGCCTCGTCTGGCACCTGCCAGCCTCGTCTGGCACCTGTGTCGGTGGCACATAAAAACCATCCGAGCGTGGCCGTCTGCCAGCCTCGTCTGGCACCTGTGTCGGTGGTGGCACATAAAAACACCATCCGAGCGTGGCCGTTCGCCAGCCTCGTCTGGCACCTGTGTCGGTGGCGTGGCACATAAATCACCCACTACCTCTCGGAGTGGTTGGCGTTAGGAAGGGCATCAGCTGTAGAAACACTGCCAGATCTGACTGGCCTGGTGCAGCCTTCGGGCTCCCCAGACCCCAGTTGAACCGTCCCCCCATGCTAGCATGGAAAACGGACGCTAAATGATGATGATGATGATGATGATGATATATATATATATAAATCGTGATACACACACACACACATCTACTGAAAAGAATATAACCACTGGAGATGGATAATGTCAACCCAAAATCCTGAGCTCCATCCACTCATATATTTTACTGATATTGTTATTCCCTGTAGGATGTGAGGCTATGTCAACTCTCCTAAGGATATAAATTTCCCGTGTTGTAAGATATAATGAAGTATAGCCGGGTGATCAATCCAGAAATCCTTTATTTCAGTCATTTCACCCCCTTCTTAATGATAATTCTTTCTATTTGAAATTTGGGAGGAAGTCGTTAGTTGATTACATTGACCACAGTTCTAAAAGAATGCCTATTTTATCAACCCTGAAAGGATGAAAGGCGAAGTTGACCCCGACAGAATCTGAACTCTGAAAGTAAAGAATCAAAAGAAATACTGCTAAGTATTTTGTGTGCGATGTGCTAATGATTCTGCTAACTCGCTGCTTCAATAATAATAATGGTTTCAAATTTTGGCCCAAGGTCAGCAATTTTGATGGAGTGAGTAAAGTCAATTACATCAACCTCAGTGCTCAGCTGGTACAGATTTAATCAATCACAAAAAGATGAAAGGCAAAGAATTAGAAACTCAGAGCATAGAGACAGATGAAATACTGCAAAAAATTTCGCTTGGCATCTAATGATGCTGCCAACTCGTCACCTTAATAATAATAATAATGCCTCCTCATTGATATGACTGTCCCAATCGATATAAACGTATCTGTCAAGACCTACCAAAAACTGAGCAAATATAAAGATCTTGAAATAGAAATCAGCAAAATGTGGAACCTGAAGACTAAAACAATAACTGTTGTCATAGGTGCCCTGGGAATGATAGCGAAAGGGGCTGATTGCTACCTAACTCAGATACCAGGAAACCCCAAAATGGCAGAAATTCAAAAGATAGTGCTTATGGGAACTGCTCATATCCTACGCAAAATACTCTCTATGTAATCCCAAGGAACGGTGTGAAGCGTAAAAACCAAGACGTGAGACAGTGGGTGGGGTTACATAATGTATGACATTTCAATCATTCATCGTCATGAAAACGATATTGATAAATCTAATAAAAAGAGACTGTTAACGTTCATTTCTAGCATCAGCATTATCCACATCAGACAATTCTGTTCTGAAGTAAAATGTTTTGTTTTATAAACGTTGGCCCTGTCGTTTAGGTAAAACTGAAAGGGTTTACAACCCCACGGTGTTACGAGTGTTTGTGTAGATGAGTGAGTGAGTGAGCAAGAGAGAGATATCTTTAAATAGATGATAATATATGTGTGTATAAAAGAGATCTGTATATCAATGTATAAGTTGTTTAGCTCCAAGTCAAACCTAATCGAGTAGATTTATGCTCCAGTGTATTCCAGCCGTGGCATTCCGTCTTTTCCAGACCAGCCAGGACTATTTTATCGACAGTATCTCTATTTTAAAAATTGGACTAGAATCTAACGGAGACTTTAACTGTCATTTCTACGAAGTATAATTAAAGAGAGATTTAGCTGTCATTTCTAACAGGTGGAACGACTGTATAGACGTTCCCTAATCTTGCTCGTGTTATTCACTGTTGTTCTTATTGTTGTTGTTAAGCCTTAAGTTAGCCCTGATAGAACATATATATATATATATATATATATATATATTAATAAATAAAACATATGCATATATATATATATACATATATGTACGTGCCTACCTCTAAATGTATATATACACGCATATATGAATACAGGACACCAAAAAAAAAACGTCGAACACAATGAGAAACGAAAACATAGACACAAACCCAAGGAACTGGACATTTTTCTTAAACAACAAAAATATAGAGTACAGGACAATTAACACAAGGGAAAAAAAACCTTCTTCAGTCGCCATGGTTTCATCTACTCTACGTTTCGAAATACATATATATATATATATATATATATATATATATATATATATATATATATATATATATACACATACGCACACACACACAAAAGCATACCAGTTATGACAATCCGAACTTAATTCCAAGAATTACTGTACCTATCACAATATTACCCAATATAACTGACCTGTTTTTAAGAAAGTTGAATTTAGGAGCAACATGATAATTATTTCTAGCAAACCAAGTGTCTACTAGACGTTCCTTTTTTATATACATTTGTGCATACCATATATATATATATATATATATATATATATATATAATATATATATATATACGCTGTACACACAAATGTCTGTGTGTTTGGTTATTTGTAAAATGTAAAATAAAAGGAGGTGTGTTCTATATATATATCGAATGTATGTTTGATACGTTGACGTAGGAGTCTTGGATTCTGTTTACATTTATCTCTCTGGAGGTGTGTGTCTTTGTGTGCATATATATATATATATATATTGTCATTGATATTGTAAGAAAATTTATCGATATATTAGAATTGAATAATTCAAGCAGTTGTATGTGTGTGTGTGTTGCAATGAAGATAATGTTGAATGGAAATGGACAGAGGGGCGTCTACTGAATACACATACGCACATATATAAACATACATACAAGTGTGTGTGTGTTATGTAAATAGCCGAGAGGTTAAGAGGTTCGTTTCGCAATCACGAGTTTTTTTCGTCCGATACCACTGTGAGTGAAGTTGTGTAGGCACTATTCTTTTCTACACTAGGCACAAGGCCCGAAATTTTGGGGGAGGGGCCCAGTCGATAAGATCGAGTCTAGTACGCAACTGGTACTTAATTTATCGAAAGGCAAAGTCAACCTCGTCGAAATTTGAACTCAGAACGTAAAGACAGACGAAATACCCATTTCTTTATTGCCCACAAGGGGCTAAACATAGAAGGAACAAACAAGGACAGACAGAGGTATTAAGTCGATTACATCGACCCCAGTGCGTAATTGGTACTTTATTTAATCGACCCCGAAAGGATGAAAGGCAAAG
>NC_043014.1:8406847-8434347 GCF_006345805.1 Octopus sinensis | reverse complement strand
CCAAGTATCGATGGTCCACCCTATCGAAAGCTTTCGATTGATCCAAATTGATCAGCGCCCCACCCATGCCAGGTTCGTTAACTACCCTGTCTATGATGTAGCGCATCAGGTGGAGGTTGTCATGGATGGTCCGGCCTGGCACGGCGCATGTTTGCGCCTTGTCGACCAGTTTCTCGATGACAAGCGCCAACCTCTTGGCTAGCACCTTGGCCAAAATTTTCAAGTCTGCATTAAGCAGAGTGATGGGCCTAAAGTTATCTATTACATTTCCCTTGTTTAGATCTTTCTTCAGCAGTGTTACGGCTCCTCGGCTCACAAAACCAGGAATGCTCCCGTTTTGCTGCCAGTTGCAGTACACCGCCGCCAAGAGATCTCCAAACAAGTCTGGCATACAATTGTAAAGCTCGTAGGGTAGACCATCCAAACCCGGTGATTTGTCCCTCGAGCATTCTGCCATCGCTTCCCGCACTTCCGCCGCCGTGATGGCACCTTCGCAGCACCCTGCCTTTCTTGTCGAGAGTCGTGGTAGGCTATGTAGGTAGGCACTGAAGTCCACCCTACGTTCTTGCCCTCCACTCGTTCCGAACAGTCGGGCAAAATGCTGCTGAAAGGCCTCACACATTTTACTTGGCTCGAGCAATTCGCGCCCCTGTTCATCTACCAGTGACCGAATGGTGGCTTTGTTGCCCTGTTGCGCCTCTGCCACCCGGCTCCAACACCTTCGTTCCTTAGAGCACGCATCCTAGCTCTGACAGCACATCCTTCGTGTTTGGCGTTGAAGTGTTGGTCGAGGGCCAACCTCGCCGCCAAAACGTCGGATGCGATGCCGCTTCTAATTGCCTCTTCTAGCTTCTTAACTAGCTCACCCTCTACTCTATTTCTATCTATGGCTAGTGCTTTGCTGTACCTAATCGCTTCTGCTTTTACTGCTCTCTTGAGGGCAAACCACCATTTGTTGTTGATGATGGCTCCCGTCAAAGCCCTCTTTACTAGTGTGCTAATCCGGTCTCTGAAAACTTGTCTCGATGGGAAAGACGCGTTTAGTTTCCAGTATCCGGGATCCTGCCTAAGTGTCTTACCTAAGTCTAGCGTACATGTCACAAGTTTGTGATCCGTGTAGCTGACTATGTGGAATTGTGGACATCCTATGCTATCTCTATCTACTGTCCTACACAGTATCCTATCTAGATACGATCTCGACGACCTGATGCGGTTGCTCCATGTCCACGTTGGCGCATTCGGGTGGTCTAGTCGGAACCTGTCAGACAGTTGAAAGCGTCTGAGCAGGTCTCTGAGGCATTTGCATCCCCGTCTATTCCTATCTCTACCACGTAGTCTACATGCGTGTCCAAGGTAGCATTCCAATCCCCCACTAAGAGTAAAGGACGAGACGTTCCCAAGAAAACTTCTAGACGTTGAAAGAAATACGCCCGACCTGTTAAGGGCGGTGCGTAAACTGATACGAGTCGAAAAGCGCACCCATTGCTGCCGTCGACATCCAGGACGACCAGTCTACCCTCCGGGTCTACGAATATTGTCCTTACTTTGAGATCCAGACTCTTGTGAAAAAGTACCGCGGTACCACTACCGCCCATTCTCGGCAGACAGGGGGAAAAATAAATGTTGAACTGTCCGCCAAACATGGTCTTTAGGGCCCGCGGATTGTGGAGTCTGGTCTCGCTTATGGCTATGATTTCTAACTTATGTGACTTTATGTCATTTAAGAGGTACCCTTGTTTCCAAGGGGACACCAAGCCACGCGCATTTACACAACCAATCTTGATCATAGTTCTAATGAATTAGAATACAGAGGGTTACTTACTGCTCGAAAGTTTTTGCTTTCTCCTCCGTTGGTTTGTCCTCTAGAAGATCCCAGTACAGTTTCTTTGTGAGATATTTTTGGCATTTACCAACCGCACTGGGGAAAATGCCTTTGAGTGTGTGGTGCAGACTTTTGGAGATGTGTAATATTTTGATGTGGTCTGGTGGTGTTGTGTATGGGTGATTGTTTGTTTTTATGTCATCTTCTGTTATGTTTGTTTTTGATTGGATGTATTCCATCAAATTTGTGTTTTTGGTGTCTATGGCTGTGAGCATGTTTGCTGTATATGTTTTTGTGGTGTTGGTGTGGCTGTTGTTTGCGTTGGGTTTTGAAATGTCTTCGGGAGATGTATTTCCCCCTGCTTTGTTCGTGTTTGCATTTGGTTTGGTTGTGTTTCTGCTCTTTATTTTCCTTCTTTTTGTAGCTATTTGCCATTCCTCACTGGTTTCGTCTTCCGACGAAATTTCTGAGGAATCAGAAGGGGGTAGGGGTATGTTGTGGGCTTCTATGTATGTCTGTGTAAGTGGTTGTGTTGTTGTTTTCGTTGTTGTTGGTTGTTGAGTGTTTGTGTGTGTTGAGTGCGGTATAAGGGATGGGGGATCAGTTTGTGTGTTTTCTTTGTTTTTCTGTTCCTTTGGGTTTTGCTGTTGTTGGTGGTGTTGGTATTTTTCCAGGTGTTGAGTGGTTTTTGGTTGATGACGGATTAGCTTGGTGTGCTTCTCTTGTCGTCTTCTGTGTTGATGGTGGTGTGGGTAGTAGAGCTTTTTTCCGGAGTGCTTTGGTTGTGGTAGTGGTTGTTGTTGTTGCTCTTGGTGTGCAGTGGTTGGGCACGTCTTTTTCAAGTGTGTTTCGCTTCCACACAAATAGCAGCGTGGTCGCCTGCCCTCTACCACTATATAGAGTTTGTAGCCTCCTGGCAGTTCTATAGCGGTGGGTATCTTCTCTCTTGCTGCTTCATCCAATTGAAGCAGGAATTCGATTGATTTGCCCACATAGTCTTTCTCTCCTAGAACCGCGATTTCCAGGATGTTTGTCTCTGACATTGTCTCTGACATTTCAAAGCAGATGGCAGAGACCAACCATTGTGTTTCGACATCAAATGGTATGATAGATAGATAGATAGATAGATAGATAGATGGATGGACGGACGGATAGACAGATAGATAGATAGATAGATAGATAGATAGATAGATAGATAGATAGATAGATAGATAGATAGATAGTAGATTGACAGATAGATAGATAGATAGATTGACAGATAGATAGATGGATGGATGGCTACGAATACATGGGAGGCGGGAAAGCGATCGAACTAGTGCCCAAAATCAGGAAGGAGAATTATCCAAATTTGAAGATATGTGAGTGGTATAAATGAAAAGAAAAGAAAAAAAGGAATGGAAAAGAAGTTAGGGAGGTAAACGGGGATAATAGAGAGAAGAGAAAAGAAATTGATCGAAATCCGAAAGTGTGAAGGGATAGAAAAGAGGAGAAAAAAAAAAGAGAAAAGATAAACACTAGAGGCAAAGTGGTGTATAGAAAGTGCATTAAATAAAATAAAGTTTTCTGAGCAGGCGCAGGAGTGGCTGTGTGGTAAGTAGCTTGTTTACCAACCACATAGTTCCGGGTTCACTCCCACTGCGTGGCACCTTCGGCAAGTGTCTTCTACTATAGCTACTATACTTGTGAGTGGATTTGGTAGACGGAAACTGAAAAGAAGCCCGTCGTATATATGTATATATATATATATATATATATGCGTGTGTGTGTTTGTGTGTCTGTGTTTGTCCCCCTAGCATTGCTTGACAACCGATGCTGGTGTGTTTATGTCCCCGTTACTTAGCGGTTCGGCGAAAAAGAGACCGATAGAATAAGTACTGGGCTTACAAAAGAATAAGTCCCGGGGTCGAGTTGCTCGATTAAAGGCGGTGCTCCAGCATGGCCGAAGTCAAATTACTGAAACAATTAAAAGAGTAAAGTGTGGGAAAAACCTTTCGTGGCGAATTGACAGAACTTTAAGCATAAGACAAAATGCATTGTGGTATTTGATTACAACTATTTAACTTTTCGTGATCAAATCCAACCGATTTATAACCCTATAATGGATTCTACTAGTGAATGAAATTATAAGTGTAAGAAAAAGAAAAATCTGTCTTGAATCTTTACATTGTCGTTTGGCCTGGTAAAAAAACGTTACTAAGTCACCCTCAAATTACAAGCGAGCTTCGATGAAAAGAGAAGATATCTTCGGTGTCTGAATTTTCGAAAAGACTGGATTAAATCTTGCATCATCAGTCTGCCTGAGCGATACTCACCCATGGGTGAACAGTAGTAACCACTGTCAAAATCAGTAACAATTAGTTATAATCACTCTAATTTTGGCACAAGCCCGGCAATTTTGGGAGGAGGGAACTAGTTTGTTACATCGACACAGTACTTGATTGGTACTCTATTTTATCGATTTCCAAAAAGATGAAAAACAACGTTGATCTCAGCCGGATTTGAGCTCGGAATGTAAAGCTTGTAGTCCGATGCGGTAACGATTCTGCCAGCTCGCTACCTTTTACAACTCTTAATAACACCGAGAAAATCCTACCATCTGACGATGGAGAAGGCTTCTAGACAAGAATACAGAACTTTCGTTCGCATTTAAGCCTGAAATTGTCAACTGATGAAATTTCTAAGACTCATATAAGAAAAAAAAAGGT
The DNA here is from genome assembly GCF_006345805.1 of Octopus sinensis. NCBI lineage: Eukaryota > Metazoa > Mollusca > Cephalopoda > Octopoda > Octopodidae > Octopus > Octopus sinensis. The sequence continues at coordinate 8,429,820 of NC_043014.1, read as the reverse complement.
CGAGGAATTGACCTAGGACCACATATTCTTTATACTCCTGCAATTTGCCCCTGATACTAAAACGATTTACTGATTACTACGTTCTGAGTTCAAATTCCGCCGAGGTCGACTTTGCCTTTCATCCTTTCGGGGGTCGATAAATTAAGTACCAGTTACGCATTGGGGTCGATGTAATCGACTTAATCCGTTTGTCTGTCCTTGTTTGACCCTTCTGTGTTTAGCCCCTTGTGGGTAGTAAAAAAATAGGTATTTCGCCCGTCGCTACGTTCTGAGTTCAAATTCCGCCGAGGTCGACTTTGCCTTTCATCCTTTCGGGGGTCGATAAATTAAGTACCAGTTACGCATTGGGATCGATGTAATTGACTTAATCCGTTTGTCTGTCCTTGTTTGACCCTTCTGTGTTTAGCCCCTTGTGGGTAGTAAAGAAATAGGTATTTCGTCTGCCGTTACGTTCTGAGGTGCGTACTGGAATCGATCTAATCGACTGACCCCTCCCCAAACATTTCGGGCCTTGTGTCCAGAGGATAAAAGGATACTAAAACGATTTTCCACTTCTGCCTAAGAGTTCGCTCGAGCTGCTAGAAAGAGCAGCCAGATTTCCTTTAAGTTACATAAGTGAGCGACTGATGTCCGGAAAAGGCGATAAGGTTTTTTGGGGTTTTTTTAAAGTAAAGGAGAGAAAAGAAGTGAAGAGAGTAAAGTGTGGAAGAGGAGAACAGGTGAGAAGAAATATTCTTAATAAAGGAAAGAACACATTGGATTATATAGTCCTAGATACACCATAAATTGCTAGGGGTAGAATGTTTTGATCATAGTTCTGCTCGACCAGGGCTGACTTAGAACTTATCAACCACATCGAGAAAGGGATGACATTGGATAATGTAGTCATATACACACTGGTTGTGGTGGTAAGAGGTAGTCGTGGCTGGACAGTCTTTGATCATTGGTCTGCTGAGTCAGGACTGAGCTAATCATTAGTGAATAGCTACGCTACGCTAGAAATGGAAGCCAAATCTTTCATTTCAAGCACAAGTGTCTTTAAAATAGAGGGGAAAGGGATCTTTTCGGTTTGAACGGCAGTTTTTTCTAACGGTGTCATATGAAATTGTCACCCATAATTATGACCCTAGTATCGATCTATTGCATTTCAATCTGTTTTAGGGTTAGGGTTAGGGGTGGGGGAAGGGTATCTTTTTTTCTTCACAAATGTAAATAAACCCAATCTGTTTCTTAAACGAGGGACATATTCATACGGCACAGAATGTTTTCACCTCAATAGACGTCACTGATTGGTTGAAATTGCAGAAATTGAAGAAAAAAACAACAAATATCTTACAAACTATAGAATTTTCTCAATAAAGCCAAGAGAAAAAGATGTTTTATAAACACATTCTACCAGTATACGAAGTTTAAAAGTTTTTAGTTACGTGGAAATTATTTTTAAAAAACTGCCGTTCAAACCGAAAAGTTTTAGATACACTATATTTGCAAATGGAATGGTCACGGGTAGAACGTATAGGTTGACAAATTAAGGCTAATCTACAAAAACACAAAATTCTCTCAGTTTGATGTTCTTGATGGTCTCAGTCGTAAATAATTTTGTTTTAGAATAACATTTGCCCTTGGAAATCAATAAACTTTTTTGTTTCGTTTTAGCTACAGTCCTTTACGTTGTGAGTTTAAATCCGGTATTTTATTTTTCTGAAATCGATAAAATAAATGCTTGGATCTCATGCATGTGTTCATTTATTTTTCTATTAGGGATCCTAAATGCCAATGGGATCACAAGTCCGCTGTAACTATCGTAACACTTTTATCCCAATTTATTTATTAATTTTTTACGAACTGTTGGTTGAAATCAAACCGCCAAAAGTTCATTTTTAAATACGCATGTCCCAAAATTGTTATTCTTATAGCTTATTAAATATGAAAAGTCTTATCAATTGCAAATAGATCCCTGACATTTAGGTGGACATTGGGTATATCGAGCACCTTGAAAGAAATGCAAGAAATGTCGCAAGTCAATTATTAAAATTTCTATTTTTTTCTTTTTTTTTTCCAAATATTTACGTTGCCAAGCAAAGTTATTTCCCTTATTTATATATACTCCGCCGTCTCCCTTCAAACCAATCTTGGAGACACCACTACAGAAGTCTGTGAAATTCTTTTAGTATCAGGGATGTTTTACATGCGCATAATACCTATTTAACAGAGGCGCAATGGCCCAGTGGTTAGGGCAGCGGACTCGCGGTCGTAGGATCGTGGTTTCGATTCCCAGACCGGGCGTTGTGAGTGTTTATTGAGCGAAAACACCTAAAGCTCCACGACGCTCCGGCAGGAGATGGTGGTGATCCCTGCTGTATTCTTTCACCACAACTTTCTCTCACTCTTCTTGTTTCTGTTGTACCTGTATTTCAAAGGGCCGGCCTTGTCACTCTCTGTGTCACGCTGAATATCCCCGAGAACTACGTTAAGTGTACACGTGTCTGTGGAGTGCTCAGCCACTTACACGTTAATTTCACGAGCAGGCTGTTCTGTTGATCGGATCAACCGGAACCCTCATCGTCGTAACCGACGGAGTGCTTCCACACCACCTATTTAACAAGGAGCTCTGCTGGGAGTGGGGTTGATCTTAAATTTTACAAATTCTTACGCATGCAACATATATAAAATTAGTGTTTTTTTGTCTTAGGACCTAAATTATTAACCATCTTACAAAATAATAACTCTGAGCACCTTTTCAAACTCCACCTGTCTAACACCCGTGGACATGTTTACAAGGTCAGAAAACACCACAGCTCCCATGACTTTCGGAAACATTTTTTCACTCTAAGAGTTGCTGAAGCATGGAACAAACTGCCGACATCAGTTGTTAGTGGTCGGAGCACTGCATCCTTCAAAACTTCCATGCTTTCTGAGATTCACCAACACTACACCTGATTTCCTCCCCTCCATACACACACAAGCATGTTTCTGGCTCATACACTGTTCACTTTCCAGATATTTATACATTACTGCATATGCTTTATATGCACTTTTGACAAGTTGTGATGTACCTGAGCACTGTATACAATAATTTCATTATATTATATATTATATAAGGGTTCCCAGTCCACTTTTGCTAAGTAATTTGAGTTTAAATGTCTACCATAACAATGACCCAACAAAGAGGCAATTCAGAACATTGTTATTTTAATTTTAGATAACAATGACAATAAGAAGAGCACATAATATAATTTATTCCACTTTTTTTTTTTCTTAAAATAGACCTACTTTAAATTTTCTTTACTTCCAACTGAAAAATGTAATGTACTAACCCACAATCATAAATATGTATCCTGAGTTAAACAAAGTTTGCTAGGATAAATTTACCCCAATTTGGAATCCTTTGCTATAAATCCTCATTCTCTCTCTCTCTCTCTCTCTCTCTCTGACAGTTTTTAGAGACTTCTTCAGCAACTGGCTTCAAATTTTAGTGAGGAGGCAAAATTTCGCCCATGGAACAGAAATACTCTATATACATTCATAGATATTCTAAAGAAGGTGAGATGATCATAGTTTGATTGTCTTTGATCATAGATCAGAATTGATGATTAAAGAGCTTGTCGATAAGTAAAGGGTTGTTCACCGGTACTTTCTCCGGCTGTTTGCGCTCTAAGTGACCTACTCTTTGTTGTAAACTAAATCCATCACCAGCCATCAAAATCTGAGTTCCTTTAGAAGGCTAGGTTTCTGGTTGAAGCATTTGCGACAGTTCTCCGATTGAACCACCTTCTATCCATCCTTCTGTTCTTGGAGGTCCTATAAAGATTAATAGATACAGCTTTTCTCTTGACTGAAAAAAAAAAAACAAAAAACAAAAACAAGATTGCCATATGGTTTTTTTTTGTTTTCATTGATCCAGCAGACATTATTTTCTGAATATTATGTGAATCCAGACAACTTCAAATTTTTTTTGGGGGGTGTCTTGTTAACTTTGGGTATCCATTGATATTTTCAACCTGATTTAGTATGCTTTGGTATCCCAGTCAGTTGGTTCAGCCGTTAAAGTATGGCATAGAATACTTTCCAGTATTTATTTTGGCCCTTTGCCAAACCCCACCCATATGAAATTCAACTCTTATCCCCTTGTCAATAAATAAAATATATATTTCTTTATTACCCACAGTAAGGCTAAACATAGAGGAGATGAACAAGGACAGACAAAGGGATTAAGTTGATTACATCGACCCCAGTGCGTAACTGGTACTTGTTTAATTGACCCCGAAAGGATGAAAAGTAAAGTCGACCTCGGCAGAATTTGAACTCAGAACGCAGCAGCACACAAAATACCTATTTCTTTACTGCCCACAAGGGGCTAAACACAGAGAAGACAAACAAGGACAGACAAAGGGATTAAGTCGATTATATCGACCTCAGTTCGTAACTGGTACTTATTTAATTGACCCCAAAAGGATGAAAGGCAAAGTCGACTTCGGCAGAATTTGAACTCAGAGGCACACGAAATACCTATTTCTTTACTGCCCACAAGGGGCTACAAACAGAGGGGACAAACAAGGACAGACAAACGGATTAAGTCGATTATATCGACCTCAGTTCGTAACTGGTACTTATTTAATTGACCCCGAAAGGATGAAAGGCAAAGTTGCCATCAGCAGAATTTGAACTCAGAACGTAACGGCAGACAAAATACAGCTACGCATTTCCCTTGGCGTGCTAATCATTCTGCCAGCTTGTCGCCCTCAATAAATAAAATATTAGTCAAGAACTAGTCTCTCATTCTCTCTCTCTCTCTCTCTCTCTCTCTCTCTGAACCCTATATGTTACGCTGTGAGAAAGGTTGTGGGTAACCACTCACGGTGTCCTTTTACCACAAATGGAGCCAGTAATTCTTGTTGGAAAACTTAATATGAATTATCCAAGGATGGATCAATGTGAAGTATAACATGGACCGTAAATAAAGACAAAATAGATGCTCCTAGTTCATCAATCGGTGGTGGTGTGTATGAGACACACACACACACACACACACACAAAGAGTGAGAGAGAGAGAGAAGGAGATGTTTTACTTTAAATTGATGAAAGTCTGCCAATGGGACCGACTACCCAATGATGGATATTTCTGATCATGAAAGATCAAATAGTTATTTCAGTATCATTTACATTGATTTTGTGAACGATTTTGAGTTACAATAATATGCTGAATTTTAAAAAATAATAAATAAACAAACAACTTTGGATTTGCTGAAGGGTCCTGTTTGATTTAGAGAATTTTTTGAAAATCAGATTCAGTAACTAAATTCCAATACAATCAGGACAGTGGCTTCCAGAGAATCGCAGGAGTGGCTGCGTGGTAAGTAGCTTGCTTACCAACCACATAGTTCCGGGTTCAGTCCCACTGAGTGGCATCTTGGGCAAGTGTCTTCTGCTATAGCCACGGGCCGACCAAAGCCTTTTGAGTGGATTTGGTCGATGGAAACTGAAAGAAGCCTGTCGTATATATGTATATATATATATAGAAATTCGGGGTGAGTACTTGATAATTATAAGCACCTGTGTATACCGTTTGGTGGTGTAGGTGGTGGAGTAAATTGATCAAAATTATTTTATTTTATTTTATTTTATTTTATTTTATTTTATATATATATATATATATATATATATATATGTATGTATGTGTGTGTATATGTTTGTGTGTCTGTGTTTGTCCCCCCAACATCGCTTGACAACTGATGCTGGTGTGTTTACGTACCCCGTCACTTAGCGGTTCGGCAAAAGAGACCGATAGAATAAGTACTGGGCTTACAAAGAATAAGTCCCGGGGTCGATTTGCTCGACTAAAGGCGGTGCTCCAGCATGGCCGCAGTCAAATGACTGAAACAAGTAAAAAGAGAAAGAGAGAGGGATGTATGACTGCAGCCTTTATTATCCATCTTTTCCCCGTTGTTTTTGACAAACAAGACAACAGTAAGATACTGAGGCCAGTGGCATAATGTAGGTTTTGATCGCTCTGTGGGGTAGGTACATTTGTCGTCCCCTTCCTTAAAAGTAACTAGCAGTATCGCCCGGCGTTGCTCGGGTTTGTAAGGGAAATAACTATATAAGCATTTTTAGAGAGTTATAGCCAAAAAATAGCAAAAAATGCATTAAAAATGGGAAAAAATGATGGTAAATTTTTTTTTAAATCGTTGACTCATCGTAGACATTTTTAGAGAGTTACTTCCCTTATATAATAGCGAAAAATATGCATTAAAATGGGAAAAAATGATGGTAAATTTTTTTTTATCGTAGACTCATTGTAGACACATGCTAATACCCAGAAGGGCTCGATATGAATCACGACTATAAGATACCCGGTTTTGGTTAAACTGCACCGCAAAATGTGGGAGTAGTTAGGAATCTAAATCATAGGAGACAGACACACAACTTTACTTTAATATATAAAGACTAGCAGTATCGCCCGGCGTTGCTCGGGTTTGTAAGGGAAATAACTATATAAGCATTTTTAGAGAGTTACTTCCTTTATAGATGCCAATTTGGGCTTTCTTAGCCATTTCTGTTTTGGTGTCTTCAAGCCATGAAGTCGTTGTTCTAAAAGAACGCTGGTCTCCTTGACAACGCATTACGACGTTGATTTCCTTAAACTCCCTTCCCCACAGCTTCACGAGGGAGGGAAGAAGGGGGAGAAGCAAACACAGGTGCAGGTGTTTGAGCGTGGACGCCAACTCCGCCGCCATCGACACACGAAAAATTATGCATTAAATGGAATAAAAAATGATGTTAATTACTTTTAAAATCGTAGACTCATCGTAGACGCGCACTAATAGCCAGACGGGCTCGATATTAATCACGACTATAAGATACCCGAATTTGGTTAAACTGCACCGCAAAATGTGGGAGGAGTTAGGAATCTAAATCGTAGGAGACAGACACTCACAAGACTAGAGTTTTATATATATAGATATATCTTCATTTGCAGCGTGGAAGGTGTTTGTAAGCCATTTAAAAAACACACAAAAGTCGTCCGATTCACTTCAACATTTAAGTTTAATTTGTCAACATATTTTCGTCGCTTTAAGACCGCGACCTGTTCACTGACAAAATCCGTGCAGCACGGATTTTTGTCAGTGAACAGGTCGCGGTCTTAAAGCGACGAAAATATTTTGACAAATTAAACTTAAATGTTGAGTGAATCGAACAGATTTTGTGTTTTCTTAGAAGGAATACATACATACATGAATACATGCATGAATACATACATACATACATACATAAATACATACATACATACATAAATACATACATACATACATAAATACATACATACATACATAAATACATACATACATACATAAATACATAAATACATACATAAATACATACAAAGCCTTTCATATATCCAAGAGTTATTTGTTGATCATATGTTTGTGTGTGTATATATATCTATGTATATATGTGTGTGTGTGTATACATATATATACCTTCCACGCTGCAATTGTTTTCGTTTCAGCACACGATCTCAGATCAAGTCAATTACTATGCGAGTACATCTCTGTAATATATCTTCAGCTACAACAAAACCCACTTGTATAAAGTGACAGCTTTGGGTGATCTGCATATCCCGCACAACCCATGCTATTCCTTAAATCCTTAAAAATGTTTTAGCCCGAAGGCCACGGCCATGCTGGGGCACCACCGCTATTATTTAAGTAGAACGACAGACACACACACAGCTATCTCTTGCTTCAGTATTACACGCAAAAAAACCCCATCTGTGTGGATCTCACCAGTCTGGAAAAGTCTGCAAACACTTAAGACCATGTCCCTCCACCTCAAACTAGTGCATATCTTAACCCTTTCGTTACTGTATTTATTTTGAGATGCTCTGTATTTCTTTCAATTACTTTAAATATAACAAAGAATTTAGTAAAATAACTTAGTTACCATTCAGCTAGTGTTAGGAACATAAATTGCGACTAAGGTTTGGTGGAAGATTTTAATTCAAAACTTATGAAAATAAGACATTTGTACTCAGAGCCAGAGCCGGTTTCAGCCGGGCTGGTAACAAAAGGGTTAAACCAAAGATCGCAATTGCCAGAAAATCTGTGGCAACAATAAAGAAAAGGATTGTTTGGTCGCTCCCAAACAGGAGTTCAAACTGTCAGCGAGAAAATTAATTAAGAAATTCAAATTCAATTAGTATTTTATAGACAATCAATGTTATTGATTATTGCTTCATTTACAGAGAAATAAGACGATAATCAATAATAATTATTAAAATAATAAAAAATAATTATTTTTATTTTTTATTATTTTAATAATCACAAAGGTTCCTTCTCAAGAAAATGCAGATTTATTCTAGAGAAAAGGCTGAAGTCAGAGAAAATAATTTAACCCGAATGAGTGGGACTAGAAGAAATCTGGAAGAAGTATTTATTGCCTTTGTATAATGCTACAAGAATACAATATTATACCAGCGATATCGAACTGATCTTTACCAGCAGAAGCAAGCTGTCAACAGAGATGGAGATATATTAAGTTGGCTAACACTGGCAGAAACAAGATTGTCTCTAAAAAACAAAGCCTTTCATATATCAAAGACTTACTTGTTAATCATATGTTTGTGTGTCTATATATATATATATGTATATATGGCCCCTACCTGGGACGTAGTCGATCCACCTGTGCATACCTTCCTTCTTGTGACACTTGTGAAGACCTGCTGAGGCAAGTGAAAATCAATCAAAATAGATGAACATCAATGGAATTTGTATCTTTGTGGTACCAGTGCCTGTGGCACACAAGAAAACCATCCGAACGTGGCCGTAGCCAGTACCGCATCGACTGGCCTCCGTGCTGTGGGAACATGGTGGCACATAAAAACACCATCCGAAGACCCGGCAAGACTAGTCAGGTCATAACCCGTGGGCCCTACCTGGGACGTAGTCAGTCCACCTGTACATACCTTCCTTCTTGTGACACTTGTGAAGACCTGCTGAGGCAAGTGAAAATCAAATCAAATCAAAACAAATCAAAATAGATGAACATCAATGGAATTTGTATCCTTGTGGTACCAGTGCCGGTGGCACACAAGAATCCATCCGAACGTGGCCGTAGTCAGTACCGCTTGTGGTACCAGTGCTGGTGGCACACAAGAATCCATCCGAACGTGGCCGTAGTCAGTACCGCTTGTGGTACCAGTGCCGGTGGCACACAAGAACCATCCGAACGTGGCCGTAGTCAGTACCGCATCACTCGCCATCGTGCTGTGGGCACATAACAAACACCATCCGGTCGTGGCCGTTCGCCAGCCTCATCTAGCACCTGTGTCGGTGGCACATAAAAACACCTTCCGAAGACCCGGCAAGACTAGTCAGGCCATAAACCATGGCCCCTACCTGGGACGTAGTCAGTCCACCTGTGCATACCTTCCTCCTTGTGATACTTGTGAAGGCCTGTTGAGGCAAGTGAAAATCAAATCAAAACAAATCAAAATAGATGAACATCAATGGAATTTGTATCTTTGTGGTACCAGTGCTGGTGGCACACAAGAATCCATCCGAACGTGGCCGTAGCCAGTACCGCATCGACTGGCCTCCGTGCTGTGGGCACATGACAAACACCATCCGATCGTGGCCGTTCGCCAGCCTCATCTAGCACCTGTGTCGGTGGCACATAAAAACACCATCCGAAGACCCGGCAAGACTAGTCAGGCCATAAACCATGGCCCCTACCTGGGACGTAGTCAGTCCACCTGTGCATACCTTCCTTCTTGTGACACTTGTGAAGACCTGTTGAGGCAAGTGAAAATCAAATCAAAACAAATCAAAATAGATGAACATCAATGGAATCTGTATCTTTGTGGTACCAGTGCCGGTGGCACACACTTTGTGGTACCAGTGCCGGTGGCACACAAGAGAACCATCCGAACGTGGCCGTAGCCAGTTCCGCATCGACCGGCCTCCGTGCTGTGGGCACGTAACAAACACCATCCGATCATGGCCGTTCGCCAGCCTCATCTGGCACCTGTGTCGGTGGCACATAAAAACACCTTCCGAAGACCCGGCAAGACTAGTCAGTCCACCTGTGCATACCTTCCTTCTTGTGACACTTGTGAAGACCGGTTGAGGCAAGTGAAAATCAAATCAAATCAAAATAGACAAAATAGATGAACATCAATGGAATTTGTATCTTGTGGTACCAGTGCCTGTGGCACACAAGAAATCCATCAGTGCCGTAGTCAGTGCGGTGGGCACATGACAAACACCATCCGATCGTGGCCGTTCGCCAGCCTCATCTAGCACCTGTGTCGGTGGCACATAAAAACACCATCCGAAGACCCGCAAGACTAGTCAGGCCATAACCCATGGCCCCTACCTGGGACGTAGTCAGTCCACCTGTGCATACCTTCCTTCTTGTGACACTTGTGAAGACCTGTTGAGGCAAGTGAAAATCAAAACAAATCAAAATAGATGAACATCAATGGAATTTGTATCTTTGTGGTACCAGTGCCGGTGGCACGTGGCACATAAGAAAACCATCCGAACGTGGCCGTAGCCAGTACCGCATCGACTGGCCTCCGTGCTGTGGGCACGTAACAAGCACCATCCGATCGTGGCCGTTTGTCAGCCTCATCTGGCACCTGTGTCGGTGGCACATAAAAACACCATCCGAGCGTGGCCGTCTGCCAGCCTCGTCTGGCACCTGTGTCGGTGGCACATAAAAACACCATCCGAGCGTGGCCGTCTGCCAGCCTCGTCTGGCACCTGTGTCGGTGGCACATAAAAAAACACCATCCGAGCGTGGCCGTCTGCCAGCCTCGTCTGGCACCTGTGTCGGTGGCACATAAAAAACACCATCCGAGCGTGGCCGTTTGCCAGCCTCGTCTGGCACCTGTGTCGGTGGCACATAAAATCACCCACTACACTCTCGGAGTGGTTGGCATTAGGAAGGGCATCCAGCTGTAGAAACACTGCCAGATCTGACTGGACTGGTGCAGCTTTCGGGCTCCCCAGACCCCAGTTGAACCGTCCAACCCATGCTAGCATGGAAAGCGGACGTTAAATGATGATGATGATGATGATGATATATGTATGTGTGTGTGTGTGTGTTTGTGTATACACACATATATACACACACACACATATATATATATATATACATGTATATAAACATATACATATATATATGTGTATATATATATGTAATATGCTTTATTTAAAGCAGCAGAAAATTCAACAAACCTGTTACTCTGAGTTTCCCATTGCCGTTCATCGGACAGTTTTTGCTAGCAACGGGAAACTCAGAGTAACAGGTTTTGTTGAATTTTCTGCTGCTTTAAATAAAGCATATTACTCTACCACTGGTATTTGAGTACTCTTTTTTCCACCTTGTTTCACATTTATGTGTTTACTCCGGTATATATATATATATATATAATATATATATATATATATATATATGTTGGCGTTAGGAAGGGCATCCAGCTGTAGAAACATTGCCAAATTAGACTGGAGCCTGGTGCAGCCTTCTGGCTTCCCAGAACCCCGGTCGAACCGTCCAACCCATGCTAGCATGGAGAACGGACGTTAAACGACGATGTGATGATGATGATGATATATATATATATATATACATACATATATACATATACATATATACATGTATATATATATATATATATATATACATACAAATATATATATATATACATACATATATACATACATACATACATATATATATATATATATATATATATATTATATATAATATATATATACACACACACACACACACACACACACATATATATATAATAGCCTTCAAACTTTTCTATCCAAATTTTTGCATGATCTTTATTTATAACCGTATCTGCTTCAAGTTATTCAGTTAAAAACGATACACATATGCACACACACACACACACACACACGCAGACTGGCTATGATAATAAGTCAAACAAGCAGCTGAGAAAAAATTAGTTTGACATACGCAAAGAAAATTCTGATGAGCAAATGAATGATGACATACATGTGATGATGTAGGAGGAATTAGAATACTCTGTGAATAAATTACAATGAAGCATGTGATTCTGTTCCCACTTGTTAGAGGTTTTTCAACTGACTAAAGTTCCAAAGTGGTGGTGCAATGGCCCAGTGGTTAGGGCAGCGGATTCGCGGTCGGAGGATCGCGGTTTCAATTCCCAGACCAGGCAAGTGTGTTTATTGAACGAAAACACCTAAAAGCTCCACGAATCTCTGTCAGGGGGTGGTGGTGACCCCTGTTGTACTCTTTCGCCACAACTTTCTCTCACTCTCTCCTCCTGTTTCTTGAGTAACGCTGCGATGGACTGGCGTCCCGTCCAGTTGCGGGGAACACATACGCCACAGAAACTGGGAAACCGAGCCCATGAGCCTGGCTAGGCTTGAAAAGAGTGACGAAAGTTCCAAAGACATGATTTAAAGTCTTGATATCTTGGGCAGTAGGCTTATTCCATTGTGCTTTTTAAAATCAGTTCCTTGGCCGTGGCAGCTCATAGAAAAAATTAGTGGTGATGCTGCTTCAGAAAATTTTAAGCCGTTGTTTTAATATTGTGTAAAAGGAAACAAACATATAGAAAGAATATTTATGCATAAACTTGATCGGTTTTAGCCACTCCTGGGTAGTGTGTTTAATTTGTTCACTGAACACCGCCGTGAATAATCCTTCATCATCATCATATTCGTTTAACGTCCGTTTTCCATGCTAGCATGGATTGGACAGTTCAACTGGGAAGCCAGGAGGCTGCACCAGGCTCCAGTGTGATCTGGCAGTGTTTCTACAGCTGGATGCCCTTCCTAACGCCAACCACTCTGTGAGTGTAGTGGGTGCTTTTTATGTGCCACTGGCATGGTGCCAGGCGAGGCTGGCAACGGCCACGATCGGTTGGTGCTTTTTACGTGCCACCAGCACGGAGGCCAGTCGGGGCGATGCTGGCAATGGCCATGTTCGGATGGTTCTTTTACGTGCCACCGGCCACCCCTTGTTTTTCAAAAATCTCCCTCTAAATCACAAATTAAGTGAGGGAAATGTGCTCTATTTTTCGAATCCTGGCAGCAACACTGAAGCTGGAAGCAGGGTGATAATCTAATTCTACAATTTATCACATTCAATAATATAAACACGTTTTAAGCATAATACACATGATGTAAAAAAAAAACACTACCTTTCACCAGCACTGCGTGAACAACAGTGCTGTCTCTCCCTAGCATGACGTTTCCTATCTCAGACATGTGAGCATGCGCACAACAGCGAAACACTGCATCACACAGTTCTATTGAAGGATTTTGGGTTTTTTTTTCATAAACTAGGGGATGGCTACTGACATTAAGCTTAAGGATTATGTAATGCACAAGTATCATCATCATCATCATCGTTTAACGTCCGCTTTCCAAGCTGACTGAGGGCTGGTGAACCAGATGGCTGCACCAGGCTTCAATCTTGATCTGGCAGAGTTTCTACAGCTGGATGCCCTTCCTAACGTCAACCACTCCATGAGTCTAGTGGGTGCTTTTACATGCCACCGGTGCAGGGCTATTTGGGCGGTACTGGCAACGACCTCGCTCGAATCTTTCACACATGCCACCGGCACAGGTGCCAGTAAGGCGATGCTGGTAACAATCACGCTCAAATGGTGTCTTTTACGTGCCACTGGCATGGAGGCCAGTTAGCCACTCTGGCAATGATCACGCTCGGATAGATGCTCTTAATACCCTACTAGCACTGGGCTCGAATGCCAGTAAGGCGACGCTGGTAATGATCACACTGGAATGGTGCCTTTTAAGTGCCACTGGTACTGAAGCCAGTTAGCCGCTCTGTCAATGATCACACTCGTATAAAGAATTAAAGAAAAAATTATTCATTATATTGAATGTTATCGATAATATCGAAGGGAAATAGGGGGTGCTGCAGTTCCGCAGTACCTATATACGAGGCGCCACTGGTCCTTGGGTACCTTTGGAGAAATTCCCTTTGTTGCAAGCATTCACATCAAGTCTCCTGTTTAAAGGAAACTTATCCAGTTCCTCTCATTAGTCTCTCAGATACTCAAAATCTTTTAAAATGCCATTAGAAATAATATTCCTGTACATACATACAAACATGGTTGCATGCTATGATCTTCAACTGCCAGAAATATCAATGTAACTCATAATTTCTTTGTAGACAACCTGAAGATTTATGCAAAAAGTGTTAACAATTCCAAAGAAACAACTGGAATTAATAACATTTTCAACTGATATCGGCATGGAATTTGGTCAAAAGAAATGTTCATATTTGGTTATAGAATGAGGAAAATCAGCCCCCCAAACCCCAAACCTGTGCATCAATGGTCTTTCAATCTCCCCCATTCCACGTTACAAGTACCTAGGCATAGATGAAAATGTATCATATGAAGTGACCTGAGAATATTACAGCAGACTTAGGAAAATATGGCAGTCGGAACTCTTTTCTTACAACAAAACAATATCCCACAATGCATTTGCAGTATCAGTGCTGATCCCAACATTTGGGATACTTGATTGGTCTGCAGAGGAAATCCACTCCATGGATATCAAAACCTGCAAAATCCTAACAACAACTGGGAACTTCCACAGAAACAGTGATGTTGACAGGGTCTACTTAAGAAGAAATGAAGGTGGTAGAGGCCTGAGATCAGTGCAGATGGCCTTCGAATGCCATATGGTATTTATATATATATCAAGGCGGTGAGCTGGCAGAAACGTTTGCACGCCGGGTGAAATACGTAGCCGTATTTCGTCTGCCATTACGTTCTGAGTTCAAATTCCGCCGAGGTCAACTTTGCCTTTCATCCTTTCGGGGTCGATAAATTAAGTACCAGTTGCGCACTGGGGTCAATATAATCGACTTAATACCTATGTCTGTCCTTGTTTGTCCCCTCTGTGTGTAGCCCCTTGTGGGTAATAAAGAAATAGGTATCACTCAGGCAGCACTTATTTCTTTATTACCCACAAGGAGCTAAACACAGAGGGGACAGACATAGGTATTAAGTCGATTACATCGACCCCAGGGCGTAACTGGTACTTAATTTATCAACCCCGAAAGGATGAAAGGCAAAGTCGACCTCGGCGGAATTTGAACTCACAACGTAACGCAGACGAAATACCGCTAAGCATTTCGCCCGACGTGCTAACATTTCTGCCAGCTCGCCACTCAGGCAGCACCTGCTGAACAACAGCAGCAAAATTAAATATATTAACGAAGTCCTGTGAAGTGAGCAACATTGTACGAGTTGGCAGTGAACTCCCCAAGAAACACTCTCTTCCTGAGGATCTCCTATATAGGCCCAGAACAGTTGGGTTCTCTTACAATAGAGAAGACCTGGATGGAAAGCACTCAGCATACAAAAATAGACCATGCATGGGTATGTTGCCCGGAAGCTTTAAGAAGACAATTGAATTGATGTGAAGAGCAGCCTCTCTTGGACACATGACCACTACATCACATCACACTTTGAAGGCTCTGGATTTGCAATCCAGAAAAATTCTTTATCTACATTCAAATGATGACGCTTTGTATCTTTGTTAAAAATCAGCTCCTTTCTTCAGAGGAAGAATTTCAATAGTTAAAAACAAAGAACATACATACATACATACATACATACATACATACATAAATACATATATAAATACATACATACATACATACATGAATACATACATAAATACATACATACATACATACATACATACATACATAAATACATACATACATTCATAAATACATAAATACATACATACATACACACATACATACATACATAAATACATACATACATACAAACATACATAAATACATATATACATTCATAAATACATAAATACATACATACATACACACATACATACATACATAAATACATACATACATACAAACATACATAAATACATACATACATTCATAAATACATAAATACATACATACATACACACATACATACATACATAAATACATACATACATACAAACATACATAAATACATATATACATACATACATACATACACACATACATACATAAATACATACATACATACATACAAACATACATACATACATAAATACGTAAATACATACATACATGCATGCATGCATACATACATACATACAAACATACATAAATACATACATACAGACATACATACATACACACATACATACATACATACATACATCATACATACAAACATACATAAATACATACATACAGACATACATACAGACACACATACATACATACATAAATACATACAAACATACATACATACATACATACATAAATGCATACATACATACATACATACACACATGCATACATACATACATACATACGTACGTACATACATACATACATACATACACACATAAGACCAGTGTATCTTGGACCAACTGCAAGTTTATTAGCTCTCACTTTGAAGGATATGCCTTTGCACTCGAAGGAAAAAGAACATCAAATATTTAATGCACAGACAGCATAGAGATGCTAGTAAAAGCCCAGATGTGACAACCGATGCAGACTCTTCAGAGTTAATACCAGTCTTGTGACCATGGCATTGACAGCTATCAAAAAATATTATCACAACACCACTTAATTCTCATTAAACTTATGGTTTAATGAGAAGTATAAAATAAACATGCTTTTCTGTCTCTTGACATCACTCACCAAGTCCTTTGTGAGCCGCTCTCCGACTATCTATCTGCGGCTTTATATAGCTATGGTAAGACCTCACCTGGAATTTGCATCACCGGTCTGGAACCCCTATCTTGCCCAGGATATCAATTGTCTGGAAGTCGTTCAGCGACGTGCAACCAAAAGAATACCTTCCATCAGGCATTTGCCATATTCTGAACGCCTTACTTCCCTGGGCATGGACACATTGAAACTCCAATGTCTGGCAGCTGACTTGGCAGACACCCATAAAATTATCAACCATCTTACAAACAATAACTCTGAGCACCTTTTCAAACTCCACCCGTCTAACATCCGTGGACATATTTACAAAGTCAGAAAACAGCACAGCTCCCATGGCTTTAGGAAACATTTTTTCACGCTGAGAGTGCTGAAGCATGAAACAAACTGCCGGCATCAGTTTTTAGTTGTCGGAGCTCTGCATCCTTCAAAACTTCCATACTTCCTGAGATTCGCCAACACTACACCTGATTTTCTCTCCTCCATACACACGCAAGCATGTATCTGACTCATGCATTGTTCGCTTTCCAGACATTTGTACATTACTGCATATACTTTATATGCACTTTTGACAAGTTGTGGTGCACCTGAGCACTGTATACAATAATTTCATTATATATTATTAAATCAACCACGAAATGCACAGAAAATAACAGTATCAACAGCTCAGTAGATTTCTGACACATGCACACACACACACACACACACTGCCAGAGAAAATTACTGAAGAAATAAACCAGAACTAAAACAAAAAATGATAACAATGACACTGATATTACTGGTATTACATGGATATATGACAGTTGTAGTAATGAGAGATATCCACAGACCTCTCCAAAGATGATATATTTAATCCAAGAATCAAGAGGAAGCGAAGAAGGGAGGGATAAGAAAACGAGTGAGGAACAGAGAGAGAGGGTGATGGCGTAAGAGACATGACACTTTTAATCCAAGAATGAAGAGAAAGTGAAGAATAAAAAGACACAGGGAGAGTATGAGAGAGAAGTCATATTACTTCTTATCAAGGCGGCGAGCTGGCAGAAACGTTAGCATGCCGGGAGAAATGTGTAGCTGTATTTCGTCTGCCGTTACGTTCTGAGTTCAAATTCCGCTGAGGTCGACTTTGCCTTTCATCCTTTCAGAGTTGATTAAATAAGTACCTGTTACGCACTGGGGTCGATGTAATCGACTTAATCCCTTTGTCTGTCCTTGTTTGTCCTCTCTATGTTTAGCCCCTTGTGGGCAATAAAGAAATACATATGGATCTTTTCCTTTTGAACGGCAGTTTGTAACATAATTTCTAGGTAACTAAAAAGTTTTAAACTTCGTATACTGGTAGAATGTGTTTATAAAACATCATTTTCTCTTGGTTTTATTGAGAAAATTCTATAGTTTGTAAGATATTTCGTCTGAAAATCCGAGCATTTCGGCAATTTTAACCAATCGATTACCTCCATTCAACTAAAATCATTTGCTGCGTCTAAAACTGAGACAACATCCTGTAACTAACCCTAAATTTTTTTTTTCTTAATTGTTAAATTAATTTAATTGTTACGCGTGTAAAAAATTATAAAATTATTTTGTTTTCCATTGCTTTCGTCTTTTTTTTTTTGCACGCGTAACAATTAAATTAATTTAACAATTAAGAAAAAAAAATTTAGGGTTGGGGGAGGGTTAGGGTTAGTTATAGGATGTTGTCTCAGTTTTAGACGCAGCAAATGATTTTAGCTCAAAAGAGAGCATAGGATTGGTTAAAATTCAAAAAATTAAACTACATTAAACAAACAAATTACAATTTTCTCAAGAAAGCCAAGAGAAAAAAATGTTTTATTTTGACACATTCTGCCAGTATACGAAGTTTTAAAGTGTTTAGTTAACTAGAAATTGTCTGCCGTTCAAAAGGAAAAGATTCATACATATTACTTCTTATCCAGGAAACAAGAAGAAACGAGAACGAAGATGAGGGAGAGGGGAAAAAATGGGAGAACGAGAGGGGAGGAAAGAGAGTGTGTGTATGCGTGTGAGGCGGTTGAAAAGAGTTACCTCCCTGTTAAGACCTGTCAGCAACAAGTTAATTGTTTTAGTCATTAAAATAAAATGACATTCATTCATTGGGTCAACGGACAAACTAGAAAAGAAGTATTCTGGTTTATTTCTTTGGGGTGGGAGGTTTCTGCACATTTATCGATTCTTTTTTTACTGATAATAATGACTTGTTAGTGCTATTTTTAGTTGTAAGTCTACATGTTCAGAATAGTATCTCGATATCGTTTTACATAGATCCCTATATCTTAGATTCATAAGACAAAGAAAATCAGAATAATTCTTCGCATATAAAACCTAGCACTGATCAGAAAGGGCGCCAGGCATTGTAATTTACCAAAGAATCTGCCACTGTTTATTAGAATTATCGCAATGCACATTTCTGTGCATAGTCGTGTTTGTGTATATGTGTATGAGCGAATTATCGTCTATAAAACATATCAGTGAAAGCAGTTTGCTGTTGTCAGTTTTATGATACGTGGTGATAGTATAATATTTTTTGCATATATTACCAAAGAGTTCGATTTTGGCAATCCACGATGGGAACAACATGTAAAAAGATTAAGTTCAAGTCGATGTGAAGGGAGATAACGACTTTCTTTGGTGATTTTTCAGATCTTTTCGGTTTGAACGGCAGTTTTTAACCTAATTTCTAGGTAACTAAAAACTTTTAAACTTCGTATACTGGTAGAATGTGTTTATAAAATATCTTTTTCTCTTGGCTTTATTGAGAAAATTCTATAGTTTGTAAGATATTTCGTCTGAAAATCCGAGCATTTCCGCAATTTTAACCAATCGATTACCTCCATTCAACTAAAATCATTTGCTGCGTCTAAAACTGAGACAACATCCTGTAACTAACCCTACCCCCTTCCCTAACCCTGCCAGGATCTTTTCGGTTTGACCGGCAGTTTTTTAAAATAATTTCCACATAACTAAATACTTTTAAACTTTGTTTACTGGTAGAATGTATTTATAAAACATATTTTTCTCTTGGCTTTATTGAGAAAATTCTATAGTTTTTTCTTCATTTTCTGCAATTTCAACCAATCACTGACGTCTATTGAGGTAAAATACATTCTGTGCCGTATGAATCTGTCCCTCGTTTAAGAAACAGATTGGGTTTATTTACATTTGTGAAGAAAAAAAAGATACCCTTCCCCCCATCCCTAAACCTAACCCTAAAACAGATTGAAATGCAATAGATCAATATTAGGGTCATAATTATGGGTGACAATTTCATATGACACCGCTAGAAGAAACTGCCGTTCAAACTGAAAAGATCCGATTTTTCAATTCCATTATTAACCTTGTTATTTAAAGACAAGAGGACAGGTTATATAATATTATAGTGTAATTTGATATTACGTCATCATTTTTTAAATGGTATAATAGACTCTGGATTGGAAGTACCGTTACAGTGTCGAAATAAAATGCCTTATAGTGTTATTTCGGTGTTTTATGTTCTGAGTTCAAATCTCGTCGAGGTCAACTTTACCTATTCATAACCCTGATGTGGGGTGGGGGAACATAAAATAAAGCACCAGTCAACAAGACGGATGTCAGCTTTGATCAAAAATCTTTCAGAATAACTATCCCTACCTCAAGCAGAAAGAAAGGTGTAAGGAATTTGATAGTTATTTCCTTCCGTGGGAAGTATTTTATGCCCTAGAAATTTAATTTTTTATTATATCTTTGGCACCTGCTCCAATTTCCATGCCCCTTTTCCAGTATATTTTACCATTATTCCTGTCTCATGAGATGTTTGTAAAAGAAACCATTAATTATTACTGAAGAAATCAATTATTACACTATCTTCATTTTGATTTTCATTACTCTCTCTTTTCCTCTTTTACTTGTTTCAGTCATTTGACTGCGGCCATGCTGGAGCACCACCTTTAATCAAGCAACTCGACCCCAGGACTTATTCTTTTGTAAGCCCAGTACTTATTCTATCGGTCTCTTTTGCCGAACCGCTAAGTAACAGGGACATAAACACACTAGCATCGGTTGTCAAGCAATGCTAGGGGACAAACACAGACACACAAACACACATACATATATATACATATATACAACGGGCTTCTTTCAGTTTCCGTCTACCAAGTCCACTCACAAGGCTTTGGTCGGCCCAAGGCTATAGTAGAAGACACTTGCCCAAGGTGCCACGCAGTGGGACTGAACCCGGAACCATGTGGTTGGTAGACAAGCTACTTACCACACAGCCACTCCTGCACCATTCTTTGTAATTATTTTTTTTTTAATATTTGCTGTAATTATGGATTCCAGTATTGAATTAGTATACGAAATAATTATTAAATGTTAATGAAAACAATGTAAAGATTTTTCATATTCATACAAGAAAAGAACAACCACAAAATAGTAATAATTTCTAATTCTTAAGTGCTCAAAGCAACATGTTTCGAGGGTGGATCAAGAGTCATTCAAATATATTAACTCACTCTCTTTACTCTTTTACTTGTTTCAGTCATTTGACTGTGGCCATGCTGGAGCACCACCTTTAATCGAGCAACTCGACCCCAGGACTTATTCTTTTGCAAGCCCAGTACTTATTCTATCGGTCTCTTATGCCGAACCGCTAAGTGACGGGGACATAAACACACCAGCATCGGTTGTCAAGCAATGCTAGGGGGACAAGCACTGACACACAAACACACACGCATATATATATATATATATATATTATATATATATATATATAATATATATATATATATATATATATATATATATACATATATATGACGGGCTTCTTTCAGTTTCCGCCTACCAAATCCATTCACAAGGCTTTGGTTGAATCGAGGCTATAGTAGAAGACACTTGCCCAAGGTGCCTCACAGTGGGACTAAACCCGGAACCATGTGGTTGGTAAACAAGCTACTTACCACACAGCCACTCCTACGCCTATTAACCTTGTATCTATTTTATCAAGCCCAGAAGGATTAATAACAAAATTATCTCAGGCAAGAACCGGTATTCATAAAAGGATATGACTAAGCTACTGATTCTGTCATTGAATACTTTTTCTGACAATTAAAAAATTTCTACTGTGGGTACAAAGCCTGAAATTTTGTGAGAGAGCACTAGATGATTACATCAACCCCAGAAATCAACTGGTACTTATTTTGTTATCCTTGAAAGAATGATGGGCAAAATTGATCT
This sequence comes from Octopus sinensis, assembly GCF_006345805.1. Taxonomy (NCBI): domain Eukaryota; kingdom Metazoa; phylum Mollusca; class Cephalopoda; order Octopoda; family Octopodidae; genus Octopus; species Octopus sinensis. The sequence goes on along the minus strand of NC_043014.1, from coordinate 8,407,845 downwards.
CAACAATATTTGAACTCAAGATGTAAAGCTGGATGAAATACCTGTCAATCTATTGGGTTGTCCGGAAAGTTCATGCCAATTTATAGTAGTTTCCTTTCGACTTATTTTAGAACATGGTTGAGTCCATAAAATAGGATTTGACTACACCTCCATTTAGAGCACAGTTTAAGCTATCTTTTCGTGGAAGAAGGTTTATGTTCCTATAACCTGTGTTAATTCTGTAACCCTTTAAAATGGAAGATAAGAAATTCATTTTCGGCGCTTGATACTTTGGGAACCAGACAAAAATTGCTGCAGCTTGGCTGGGATGTGTTACTCCACCGTCCATATCCACCAGATATACGAAATCCTTTTATTTGTAGGAAACCATAGGATGACAATAAGAAGATGGTGTGCAGATGTTTGCATTTCTGGAGATGAAGGATGAAGAGGAAAAATTGTTCATTTGGATTAATAGAAAAGGGAGAGGCATTTAACATATAATAATGAAATTATTGTATACAGTGCTCAGGTGCACCACAACTTGTCAGAGTATATGCAGTAATGTACAAATGTCTGGAAAGCGAACAATGTATGAGTCAGATACATGCTTGTCTGCGTATGGAGGGGAGAAAATCAGGTGTAGTGTTGGCGAATCTCAGAAAGCATGGAAGTTTTGAAGGATGCAGTGCTCCGACAAATAACAACTGGTGCCGGCAGTTTGTTCCATGCTTCAGCAACTCTCAGCGTGAAAAAATGTTTTCTAAAGTCATGGGAGCTGTGCTGTTTTCTGACCTTGTAAATATGTCCATGGGTGTTAGATGGGTGGAGTTTGTACTGACTGGGTTGCTGTTGTTGGTGTTTAGTCCTTGGCAGCTATAATCAAGCACACTTGTTCTTGAATACATTCTTACTATGACCATCCTCTCTTTTTATATACAGTAATCCCGTGCCATGTCATGGTTCACCTATCGCAGTTCATCTATCAAGGTTTATTATTTAAGCTTACATCAATTCCT
>NC_043014.1:8359347-8401847 GCF_006345805.1 Octopus sinensis | reverse complement strand
CAATTTCATGATTTTGGAATGCTCACAGCAGCCATATTCCTACCGCTCTATGTCACGCTGGTGAGACCCATATTGGAGTACGGGATTCAAGCTTCTTCTCCTTGTCTCCTCAAAGACATACATCATCTCGAAAGAGTCCAGAAGCTGGCTACCTGCATGGTTCTTGGTCTCAAGCATTTGTCTTATAAAGAAAGGCTGAAGACGTTCGACCTTTATTCTCTAGAAAAACCCCGCCACTGTGGTGATCTCATTCTTGCTCACAACATCATAAGCGGAAAGTGTAACCTCTCGAAAGAGCTGTTCTTCACTCCTGCTCCAGAGCGTGGGCTGTAGGGTCACTCCGAAAAGCTCTATCTACAACGATTTCATCTCAATCGAAGGAGAGAGGCTTTCTCCGTCCGGGTTGCGGATCCGTGGAATAAGCTGCCGGACGAGATAGTGAAGATGCCGACGGCCGCTCGGTTCAAAGTCTCTCTTGACCAGAAATGGCCTGAACTCTTTGTATGAACACCCTCCCTGTACATAACTCCATGTCCCCCTACATGGCCTTGCTTTTTGCTTTTTGAGCCAAAAAAAAATTAAATTAAATTAAATTAAATTTAGTCAATGATTCAACCTACGGCAATGAAGCGGGAAAGGAGAGGAGTAGGAATTCAGCTTTCAATATCTTGCAGTAATACTTATGTTTATCCATATGGCTTTATAGTATTGTGCACCGTTTCAACTTTAGTATCTCATGAGATGGTCTTTAATTTACTTTGGATACACTGCCTAATTGATCTGTATCAATAATGAAATGATCAAAGATTCAATGAGGCACACTTATGTTAATACTGTCCACAGACTTGTGATTCTAAGTTATCTGAGACAAACTCTAATGTCTGCTGAAACACAGTAACCACCGTCTAATAATTCCCCAGCAACATTGACCAGCTGTGAGAAATAATGCAATTCATTACGGACCGATGAGGTCGACTTTGCCTTTTATCCTTTCGGGGTCGATAAATTAAGTACCAGTTATGCACTGGGGTCGATATAATCAACTTAATCCATTTGTCTGTCCTTGTTTGTCCTCTCTGTGTTTAGCCCCTTGTGGGTAGTAAAGAAATAGGTATTTCGTCTGTCATTACGTTCTGAGTTCAAATTCCGCCGAGGTCGACTTTGCCTTTCATCGTTTCGGGGTCGATAAATTAAGTACCAGTTACACACTGGGGTCGATGTAATCGACTTAATCCGTTTGTCTGTCCTTGTTTGTTCCCTCTGTGTTTAACCCCTTGTGGGTAGTAAAGAAATAGGTATTTCGTCTGTCATTATTTTCTGAGTTCAAATTCCGCCGAGGTCGACTTTGCCTTTCATCCTTTTGGGGTCAATTAAATAAGTACCAGTTATGCACTGGGGTCGATGTAATCGACTTAATCCATTTGTCTGTCCCCTCTGTGTTTGGCCCCTTGTGGGTAGTAAAGAAATTAATAATGTAATTCATTACGGAGGGCATGATAAAGCTGCATCTTTTCATTAAAAAAGCAAAATGATAATAACGAGAATCTTTTCCCTGAAGCAGTCATCTTGAAAAAATCTTTCAAATAATTCCCATTCTGAAGAAACTTTATTATGCTGTCAATTCCACAAGTCGACATGGACAGTTGCCTAAGGAAAGCCATCATACTTTTGATGACAGAGTAATTTACTCTTACTCTTGTACTTGTTTCAGTCATTTGACTGCGGCCATGCTAGAGCACCGCCTTTTAGTCGATCAAATCGGCCCCAGGACTTATTCTTTGTAAACCCAGTACTTATTCTATTGGTCTTTTTTGCTGAACCGCTAAGTGACGGGGAAATAAACACACCAGCATCGGTTGTCAAGCAATGCTAGGGGGACAAACACACCCACACATACATATATATATATATATATACAACGGGCTTCTTTCAGTTTCCGTCTACCAAATCCACTCACAAGGCTTTGGTCGGCCCGAAGCTATAATAGAAGACACTTACCCAAGGTGCCACGCAGTGGGACTGAACCCGGAACCATGTGGTTGGTTAGCAAGCTACTTACCACACAGCCACTCCTACGCCTAATTTGTTTAAATTCTTTTCGTTTTCAGCACACAGTTGTTGAAACATTGTCAGATTTTGCTGAATTTTTGATCTTATTGATTTTTTCACTGCAATCAAATGTGATTGATGCGGGTCTGGATTGAAGTATTTTGCAGTGAGATGCTGCTAATGAATTATGCAGTGGATCGCAATGTCATTTTGAACATTTTTTTAAAAATGTGATATGAAGCCCTGATATTGACCAACCACACTGGGAGCTCCATCAGTTACAGAAGAAATAATGTTATCAATGAAAATAAAGTTTTCAAAAAAACAAAAAACAAAAAAAAAACAAGTAACCAAGACAAAGTATCTTTGTCCTCTCTAGTTATCCTGTGAAAAGCATTTCCTCTTGAAATGCATCATTATCCAAATTACTCCACATATTCCATTAGTAATGTGATTCTATTACTAACGGTAGAATAATCCAGTTTCATAAAAGTCTCCATTCAGAAAGCCTTTTCACTGACCGTTTACATCATCTGCTATTACACGGACTTACATTTGATGGTTTTGCCATGTAAAAGGTTTAACATGTTATTTCCATTTTTATGCATGCATCAAGGTATCACCAGTGATTTGCCTGCAGTATGCAGTTTCTTGCTGTTGCCTATCAGTACTAGTACATTGTTTGACACTACCAGACCATCAAAAGCAGGTTCGTTGATGTCAAATATCACAGTTGTAAGTTTTACTCCAAATTCTTCCTTCTGTCTTGAACACATATTTTTTAAACCCTTTTGTTATCAACCTGGCTGAAACCGGCTCTGGTTCTGAGTACAAATGTCTTGTTTTTATAAATTTTGAATTAAAATCTTCCACCAAACCTTAGTCACAATTTATGTTCCTAACACTAGCTGAATGATAATTAAGTTATTTTACTAAATTCTTTGTTATATTTAAAGTAATTGAAAGAAACACAGTGCATTTCAAAACAAATACGGTAACGAAAGGGTTAATCACTGGAAATTTTAGTTAAATGATCATGTAGTCTTGATATTTTCAAAGCCTCCTGCAAAATAGGGGTAGCTTATCCTGTTCAGGCTATATTATTAGCATTATCCTGTGTTTGAGAATTTAAAATCACTTCTTTAACTTTCTAAGACACCTCAACGCTTCTAAAGCAAACTTTGTTTGTTTACGTTCATCGTAATTTGAATTTAACATATGATAATGTCTCATAAAGTGAAATTTCTATATATCTTCTGTCTTGAACACATTTTTTTTAATCACTAGAAATTTTGGTTAAATGGTGCAGGAGTGGCTGTGTGGTAAGTAGCTTGCTAACCAGCCACATGGTTCTGGGTTCAGTCCCACTGCGTGGCATCTTGGGCAAGTGTCTTCTGCTATAGCCCCGGGTCGACCAATGCCTTGTGAGTGGATTTGGTAGACGGAAACTGAAAGAAGCCTGTCGTATATATGTATATATATATATATGTATGCGTGTGTATATGTTTGTGTGTCTGTGTTTGTCCCCCTAGCATTGCTTGACAACCGATGCTGGTGTGTTTACGTCCCCGTCACTTAGCGGTTTGGCAAAAGAGACCGATAGAATAAGTACTGGGCTTACAAAGAATAAGTCCTGGGGTTGATTTGCTCGACTAAAGGCGGTGCTCCAGCATGGCTGCAGTCAAATGATTGAAACAAATAAAAGAGTATAAAAGAGTATGTAGTCTTGATACTTTCAAAGCCTCCTGCAAAACAGAGGTAGGTTATCCTGTTCAGGCTTTAGTATTAGTTGATATTTTTTGATTTTTCAAAATACCTTTATTTTTAGACGGCATATTGTGTTTTCTTTCCCTTTTATGACAATTGCCAAATTTAACCAGAACATTGTGTGAGCGTGCACGTGTTCAGACACACACACACACGTGTGTAGGTATATACATACATATGTGTATATGCAATCTCTGATGAGTTGGTGATGTGATCTACTGATAAGGATATTTTTTTGCCTTATGTAATCGATATTATTATTACTGAAGCTGTAAGAGGATTATATCTAAATATTTTATGAATGAACTCTTCTTGTTGGTGTATGTATATAATTTTATAAAAAACATTTCAGTACCGGTTTCAGTCATTGAGACTTTTTCAACTGTAAGTATGGAAAACAATTAAATTTTGGAAACATTAAAAGAAAAGTTCTTTTTTAAAGAATATATGCATAGTGTTCAAATATAAGTGGAATTTTCCTTGTTTCTGTCTCTCTTTCTCTCTTTTACTTGTTTCAGTCATTTGACTGCGGCCATGCTGGAGCACCGCCTTTAGTCGAGCAACTTGACCCCGGGACTTATTCTTTTTGTAAGCCCAGTACTTATTCTATCGGTCTCTTTTGCCGAACCGCTAAGTAACGGGGACATAAACACACCAGCATCGGTTGTTAAGCAATGCTAGGGGGACAAACACAGACACACAAACACACATACATATATATATATATATATATACGACGGGCTTCTTTCAGTTTCCGTCTACCAAATCCACTCACAAGGCATTGGTCGGCCCAGGGCTATAGCAGAAGACACTTGCCCAAGATGCCCCGCAGTGGGACTGAACCCGGAACCATGTGGTTGGTTAGCAAGCTACTTACCACACAGCCACTCCTGCGCCTGATATATTTTTTATAAAATCATTTTAGCATTTTCTATCTTGACTTCTTTTTCCAAATATATCAACTCGTGTGTTCCTTTTCAACCTTCTACATATATATATATATATTATATATATATATATATATATATATATATATATAAATAGATGAATGAATTATCCTTTGTTTACTGTTAACATGGAAAATTCAATGAACAGTTACCATGGTAGCAAAATTCACGGAAGTAACAAGGATGTAGCGACCTATTCAAAGGTAGAAACTCAGGGTTAATGTGCAGTAATTTGTATAGTATAAGTAAATAAATGGAGTTGAACGCAGATGCTATTCGAATTCTTTTACTTTCGACATATGTTTCGAAGACAACATTGGTTTTATTCCAAAGGAATAAATGGTGTAAAATAATGCAATCTTCTCATCAGGAAAGAAAGAGAACCTATCTCAACAACAATACATTATAACAGGTTCTCTTTCTTTCCTGATGAGAAGATTGCATTTTACACCATTTATTCCTTTGGAATAAAAGCAATGTTGTCTTCGAAACATGTCGAAAGTAAAAGAATTTGAATAGCATCTGTGTTCAACTCCATTTATTTACTTATATATATATATACACACACACACACACATACTGTATATGTCATCATCATCGTTTAACGTCCGTTTTCCATGCTAGCATGGGTTGGATGGTTCAACTGAGGTCTGGGAAGCCAGAAGGCTGCACCAGGCCCAGTCTGATATGGCAGTGTTTCTATGGCAGGATGCCCTTCCTAACGCCAACCACTCCGTGAGTGTAGTGGGTGCTTTTTACATGTCACCTGCACAGGTGCCAGACGAGGCTGGCAAACGGACACGATTGGATGATGCTTTTTACGTGCCGTTATAAAACTTTTTATCAATACAGATCAGTCATTGGCTGCTCAGAGTTGGTCAGTTACAAGTTAACTGACCAACTTCACCACAAACCAGATGCAGTGGAACTGCATTAACTGACTAGATCACAAACGATGCAATGAAAACTTTGGCATCAAATAGTAAATGTTCAAGTTAACAGTATTTATGTGTTTTTGAATGGTTGATATCTTCCACACTGTAATTGTACAAACATACACATGATGGGCTTCTCCCAGTTTCCGTCTACCAAATCCACTCATAAGGCTTCGGTCAGCCTGAGGCTAGAAGAAAACATTTGCCCGTGGTGTCATGCAGTGAAACTGAACCCAAAACCATAAGGTGTGGAAGTGAAAATTTCAAGAAATGCAATACATAAGCTCAACATAGATACCTTTAACACAGTTGTTTTATCTGCTAGAAATAGCAGCCATATCTTCAAATTATATTTCACTCTCTTGAAAAATAAGCACATATTGAATAGTGTAGTCAAAAATACATATTATTTGAAAAGGAGGTGATCATGGATGGAATGTCTTTGGTCTTAGGTTTGCTCACTTAAAGATGATCTGGAACTAAACAACAGCTGCAGATGGCCCAATGAGGGAACCTCTATCTGGTCACCGAACATGTTAGAAATAGCAACCAAATCTCCAAAATCAGACATTATCATCTTGAAAAAGGAAGCACATTGGATGTGGGGTTTTTTTTTTTAATATTTTTTAAATTTTTGCTTATAACAGCTTAGAAGAAGAAGGGCAATACTTGTGAAGCTTTGTTTTTTTGTTTTTTTTCTCAAGGACTCTGGGACAGTCCTGAATGCTGAGCTAAAAGTACCTAAGGACTGAGTGTTGGATTAAATCTATCACCTAAAACCCAACACTGAAACTGGATGGCCACAACTGGAAGTGTCTGATCACAAATCATCTCAATTAGGGCAGACCTAAAGTAAACAACAACACCACTCACAAAAAAAAAAGCAAAAGAGAAAGCAAATTTGTTACATATCTAATTTAATGATTAAAATCAAATCATTAATTATAGATTTTAATTTATTTTATTATATATTTTTTACATCTTCAATAATACTTTTTTGTTTGCTTTTGTGTTTTTCACAAAGGGAAGGGAGAGAGTGCAGGTAGAACTTTTTATTTTTTTAAAATAAACAAAAAAATAAATTAATTAATTAACAAAATAAAAATTTTCTTATGAGAAACAAAATGATACAAACCAATCAACTTAGGAGGAAAAAGATAAAGTTAAAAAAAAAAAATTTGCTAAAGACAGAAAACCTTTTAGAAATTTTCTAAGACAAACAGATTAAAGTTTGATTGTTTAATTATTTTTTTTTTTTGCTTTTGTTATCCATCTTTCACAGTTTAAAATATTTCTCCTGCTTCTCAGGATAGTGTTGATTTATGTATATTTTTGTTCGAAGCCAAATTCCTCGCTGTCTCAGTTATGGTGTTTTTAAATCAGCAGTTATGATTTTGATGTAAACTGATAATTTGCATATACGTACACAAGTCATAATGCATGCACACACACACACACACATACACACACACACACACACACAAAAGTCCCATGCAGGTACAAATGCGGAAACTAGAACTTAATACATAAGATTTTGTAAGTACCTTGCAGAAACTTTAAGCTCTTGAGCCACTTGTGTAGTTTTACCATTTATACATATATATATACTTTTTATCTTATATTAAACTTTTAATACTTTTTGATAGTTATATATATTTTTTTTTTTAAATATATATAATAAATTAATAAAAAATAAAAATAAATATATATAATAAATTAATAAAAATAAATTAATAATTTTAAATTTTTAACTTTAAATTTAAATAATTTAAATTTTGTATTTTATATATTTTGTATATTATATTAATTATTTTTATTTCTATGTTTTGGTTTGTGTTTTTCACTGTTTGATTTGCCTAATAGTGGTTTTATCTCTAATTTAATTTATATATATATATTTATTTTGTAGAAGGAGCTTCTACAGAACTAGGACTGTTTCATTCAAAAGAAATCATCAGGAAGCTTGCTGTCAAAATAAGTCTTGGCATTTATACATTTAGGCAGATTTAATGGGGTGGTGGTGGGGGACATATATATATACATATATACATACATACATACACACACACTCATTTTATTTAATTGGCAGAAGTTACAGATTGACTCAAGGATCAAGAGTTTTTATTTTATTGGCATTTAACAAATGGATTTGATAAATGTATGAAGCTTTCAGCCCTGAAGACACTGAGTAATTTCCACCAATTAAATATATATATATATATATATGATGGTGGTATATATAGAAATCAAAACATGAATATATATATATATATATATATATATATATATATATATTCATGTTTTGATTTCTATTTTCCTGTTTGTATCACCAAGCATACATACATATAAACACCCATCCACACACACACATATATATATAGCCATCTGCCCAGGTGGGATTATGTGGAAATAAGGAGGTTAGAATAGTGGCCCAAAATAATTTTCCTTTGCAATTTGGATTAACTTAAATTAGAATTTAAATTTCTTAAATATATAACTTGAGCATAGCTATAATTAGTCAGAACAATTATATACCCATTTCTTTATTACCCACAAGGGGCTAAACACAGAGGGGACAAACAAGGACAGACATAGGTATTATGTCGATTACATCGACCCCAGTGCGTAACTGGTACTTAATTTATCAACCCCGAAAGGATGAAAGGCAAAGTCGACCTCGGCGGAATTTGAACTCACAACGTAACGCAGACGAAATACCGCTAAGCATTTCGCCCGGCATGCTAACGTTTCTGCCAGGTCGCCGCCTTAATTATATACCGTCTAGTGAACATACTTTTGTGATTTAAAAAAAAAATTTACAGTGAAGGGATTGGAGGCTTACTATGAATGTTAGGGGTTGAGAAAAAAAAAAAAAGAAATGATGAAGTGCCCTACATTATAACGATTAACGATTATATGCAATTGCTAGTGCTAGCTATAATGATACATATTTTTATCTGTTAGTATTACAATAATGCATTAACAGCTACTAGTGTTATGTTACACACAGAGCCACCAATACTGAAATACTGCATATGGAGCTACTAGTGATGTCATAATGCATATAAAGTCACTAATGTTGTAATAATGCATATATGGTTACTAATGACATAATTAAACACATATACAGTCACCAGTGACATATGAGGTACATTCCAGGAGTTTTGAGACTTTTTTAAGAGAGGCAGTTATAAATGTCCCAGATTATAGTAATTTTAATTTATCATTATTATGGATCAAATGAACTGACATGCCAACATCGTACTCTGCTAAACACTGCTTGTTACAATTCCATCCTGGTAACCAACTAATTGACAGAGATGAGCATCAGAACTACCCCTCACCCTCCCTACAGTCCAGACCTTGCTCCATGTGACTTTTGGTTGTTCCCCTGAGTTGAATGAGAACCCCAAGGGCAATTGCTTTGAAGACATTGAGAAGTTGGAGGCTGAACACCTTCACTTTGGAGAACCAACATGGTGTGTTCGTGAAGTGGCTGAAATCCTACAACAAATGTGTTGAAATCAGGGAATCCTAAATTTTTTTTTTTCCTTCTCAAGCCATCCCTGGCTCATAAGGGCCGGTTTTCCGGTTTCTTGGCGTATAGGTTCCCCACCTGGACGGGATGCCGGTCCGTTACAGGTGAGCTGCAAGATGCAGGAGGAAAAGAGTGAGAGAAAGTTGTGGCAAAAGAGTCAGCAGAAGTTTTGCCACTACCTTTTGCTGGAGCCGCGTGGAACTTAGGTGTTTCGCTCATAAACACACACATCGCCCGGTCTGAGATTCGAACCCGCAATCCTTCGACCACGAGTCTGCTGCTCTAACCACTAGGCCATGTGCCTCCACACAGAACCCTAATTTGAATTTGATTAGAGCTTTGTACTTCTCTGAAATTAACAAATGTCTCTTCTGAAAAAGTTTCAGACATTCTGGAATGTACCTTGTAGTGATACACACTTAGAGCCACCAGTACTGAAATACTTAATAAGTAGCTACTAGTGATGTAATAATGCATATAAAGTCACTAGTGATGTAATAATGCATATCTGGCTACCAATGACATAATTATACACATATACAGTCACTAGTGACATAACAATACACATATAGAGCCACTAGAGCTGGAATAATGCATATATGGTCAAAAGTATTGTAATAATGCATATAAAGCCACTAGTGACATTATGATACACTTTGTATCTTTGTGGTACCAGTGCCGGTGGCACACAAGAAAACCATCCGAACGTGGCCGTAGCCAGTACCGCATCGACTGGCCTCCGTGCTGTGGGCACGTAACAAACACCATCCGATCGTGGCCGTTCGCCAGCCTCATCTGGCACCTGTGTCGGTGGCACATAAAAACACCATCCGAAGACCCGGCAAGACTAGTCAGGCCATAATCTTCCTTCTTGTGACACTTGTGAAGACCTGTTGAGGCAAGTGAAAATCAAATCAAAACAAATCAAAATAAATGAACATCAATGGAATTTGTATCTTTGTGGTACCAGTGCCGGTGGCACACAAGATAATCATCCGAACGTGGCCGTAGCCAGTACCGCATCGACTGGCCTCCGTGCTTTGGGGACGTAACAAACACCATCCGATCGTGGCCGTCCGCCAGCCTCATCTGGCACCTGTGTCGGTGGCACATAAAAACACCATCCGAGCGTGGCCGTCTGCCAGCCTCGTCTGGCACCTGTGTCGGTGGCACATAAAAACACCATCCGAGCGTGGCCGTTCGCCAGCCTCGTCTGGCACCTGTGTCGGTGGCACATAAAATCACCCACTACACTCTCAGAGTGGTTGGCGTTAGGAAGGGCATCCAGCTGTAGAAACACTGCCAGATCTGACTGGCCTGGTGCAGCCTTCGGGCTCCCCAGACCCCAGTTGAACCGTCCAACCCATGCTAGCATGGAAAACGGACGCTAAATGATGATGATGATGATGATGATGCACAGCCACCAGGATTTTGTAATAATGCATACACGTCTAGTGACATCATGATACACGCATGCAGTCACCAGTACTGTAATAATGCATATACAGTCACCAGTGACATAGTGATACTCATGTACAATCACTAGTGACATTATGATACACACGTAGAGGCACTCTCTCTCTTTCGGAGAGGCACTGAGCAGCTATACGCACACATACACACACGGCTGTAACTTCCACCTACCGAATTCAATCACAAAGTTTCGGTCGACTCGGGGCTATAGCAGAAGACACTTGCCCAAAGTGCCACGCAGTGGGACTGAACCCGAAACCATGTAGCTAGAAAGCAAGCTCCCTAACCACACAGCCATACCCGCGCTAATACTAAGACATCATTATAGTATTGTATACACGTGAAGGCGCATGGCTCAGTGGTTAGAGCATCGAGTTTATGATCGTGAGGTTGTGAGTTCGAATCCCGGACTGGGCTGCGTGTTGTGTTCTCGAGCAAGACACTTTATTTCACGTTGCTCCAGTTCACTCAGCTGTAGAAATGAGTTGTGACGTCACAGGTGCCAAGCTGTATCGGCCCCTTTGTCTTTCCCTTGGATAACACTGGTGGCGTGGAGAGGGGAGGCCAATATGCATGGGCGACTGCTGGTCTTCCAGAAACAACCTTGCCCGGACTTATGCCTCAGAGGGTAACTTTCTAGGTGCAATCCAACGGTCAGTCATGACCGAAGGGGGTCTCAATATATATTATATATATATATATGTATATATATGAGTGGCTGTGTGGTAAGTAGCTTGCTTACCAACCACATGATTCCGGTGGTGTGGAGAGGGAAGGCTGGTATGCATGGGCGACTGCTGGTCTTCCATGAACAACCTTGCCCGGACTTATGCCTCGGAGGGTAACTTTCTAGGTGCAATCCCATGGTCATTCATGACCGAAGGGGGTCTCCTCCTCCAAATTGTATACACAGTTATTCATGCTATGACAGAAAGTCACTAACAGAGAAAGGATGTACATATGCAGCTTCTACCACTACAATGTTGCACACATACAATCATTAATATTATGATACACATATATGCAACCAATGAGTGTTATAATGACACAATACACAGCTGGTAGTGTAGCAACAGTGTTCACTTACAGTATATAATGACATGATATTACACATATACAGTTCCTAGTAATATTGTAGAATACATATACAGTTACTAATGATCTAACAATACACACATACGACTGCAGATAGTAAGTTTTACTTCCTGATATACAGTCACAACTGAAATGATGCACATACATATATGACTAATGATGCAATATAATAATGCATATACAAATTATAGATCAGTATGTGACAGTTAATTAGGTGACATATATATATCTATATGTATATATCTATCTATCTATCTATATATATATATATATATATATATATACACACATATATATGTATATTTATATATATATATATATATATATGTGTGTGTGTGTGTGTATGTATGTATATATTTATATATATGTACATGAATACACTCGCATCCACAAGCACACACACAAATATATATGTATATATATGTATGTGTACATATATATATGTGTGTGTATGCATGTATCTTTATATACACATGCAAATATATATATATATATATATATATTTGAACTTTCCCATACATGTGCACACACACACATACACACACACGCACATACACAGACACAAAGTCAGTCTCTGATCATAGAGTTACGGGTCAGGGAAGGAGACACAAAAGCAAACCATTGTTCCTTAGTTCTAACCCTCCAGTTCAAAACTGCCAGTGCAACCAATGAGCCGAAGTATAATCATTATGCTGCAATTTGGACAATACAATTAGTCTATGATGATGATAATGATGATGATGTTGACAATGACAAAAAAAAAAGTTACAATGAAACCGTAAGATATAATCTATACCAGTGGTTTTCAACCAGGGTTCCACGGAACCTTAGCGTTCTGCCAGTACAGTGCAGGGGTTCCGCAAGAAGTTACAAAACTGCTAAAATCGGCAGTAATTTTTAATTCTCCTGTGCAGATATGTGTGCATAAGACTATTAAATTATTGCATAGGGGATCCTCGAGCCAGTGGAATGTTTCCTTGGGGTTCCATTCCAGCAAAAAGTTTGAAAAGCACTGATCTATACGATGCTACTCATTGCTTAATGCAAGGAATAACATTGTATAATTTATGTGACTGCACAATTAATAATATCATTTAGCCATTTTTTTGTATTTTAATTGAATTCATGCATGATAAATTATGCAGCTGTATAAACAACCAAATAAGCCATAGAGTGAACACACATGCACACAGAGTAAAAAAAACAAAACTGTGTGGTTTTTAGAAGATGCAGAAATAATCATGTTATTTACGCAGTGAGCAACTAAACATGTGACACAAACAGTTGTTGCCTAATCTGTTGCACAATTTCAATAAATGCACAAACATATTCAGGAGTGGGCTGTGTGGTAAGTAGCTTGCTTACCAACCACATGGTTCCGGGTTCAGTCCCACCGCGTGGCATCTTGGGCAAGTGTCTTTCTGCTATAGCCCCGGGCCGACCAATGCCTTGTGAGTGGATTTGGTAGACGGAAACTGAAAGAAGCCTGTCGTATATATGTATATATATATATATATATATATATATGTGCGTGTGTGTGTGTATGCGTTTGTGTGTCTGTGTTTGTCTCCCTAGCATTGGTTGACAACCGATGCTGGCGTGTTTACATCCCCGTCACTTAGCGGTTTGGCAAAAAGAGACCGATAGAATAAGTACTGGGTTTACAAAGAATAAGTCCCGGGGTCGATTTGCTCGACTAAAAAAGGCGGTGCTCCAGCATGGCAGCAGTCAAATGACTGAAACAAGTAAAAGAGTAAAAGAGAGTATCCATACGTGAACATTAGTGGTGATACATGATGAAATATTAACGATCATACTATTTATGGAACTGTGTAATTTATAGAGCAAAGCATTCAGTTGTTAATTAACACTTAAATGATATAATCAGTGATGGAGCTCTTTAACTAGGGTCGCTGCAGAAAGTTAAAATAATAAAATAATCACTGATTCTAAGTTAGGTGCAACATTAGCTGTTTTGTGTAGAGGAGATTGAGTCAATACTATTGATCTTAGTATTTGACTGGTCTTCCATTTCATTGATCCTTGGCTGGAATTGAATTCAAAATGTAAAGACCTAGAACAAAATACTGTGAAGTATTATTTTCTGATGCCCTAAGGATTCCACTAATCCACAACCATAATAATAATAATAATAATAATAATAAATAATAATAATAATAATAAATGAATGCCCTAATGCAGTACCAAACAGCGGCTCTCATGGCTTCTGATCTTAACTGATTGGAAGTGTTATCATGTACATTGTTTTTGCCTTGGTATAAAAGATGGGCTACAGCAAATATTCTGCTCAGTACCACAGATTTACTTGTCAGTTGTTTGACCGTAACCAGTTGAGCATGTCCCTCAGTGGCTGACGATATGTGCATCTCTGATCATGAGCAGAAGTAGTGGGGGGAGCATCATAGCCATGTGTCAAAAGGAATTCTTAGATGTTTGGATAATTCATCTTTGGAAACATGGGTGGTTCGTTCAACATCCTTAAGCAACCCTTAATCAGGGACCTTTTGAGCGGGATGGGTTACCCAACCAGAAGAAAATTCTAACTGGGCCCCACCCGCAAGGTCATGTGCTGTTTATCTTGTTATGAGATCACCATGTCGCGCACATATGGTTGTGATGCATGTGCCTGGTGTACCCTTATCAGACAGGTAGTCATGATGGGTATACTGGGCTTCGCATATTTTACCCCAGTGTCACTTTGATGACATGCACTGCTCTCTCACTCAATAATAATGATAATAATGATAATAATAATAATAATAATAATAATAATAATAATAACAATAACATTAATGATAATAATGATATTTCAAATTTTGGCACAAGGCCAGCAATTTCAAGGGAGAGGATAAATCAGATACATCAACCCCCAGTGTTCAACTGGTACTTATTTTGTAGACACTGGAAGGAATTTGAACTCACTACATAAAGATAAGTGAAATGCTGCTAACAATTCTGCCAGATTGTACCATAATAATAATAATAATAATAATAATAATAATGATGATGATGATGATGATTATTTCTACTGATATTTTGTGGGAAGAGGGCCATGTGATAACATCAATCCCTAACTGGTACTTAATTTATTGACTCCAAAAGGATGAAAGGCAAAGTTGACTTCGGCGTGATTTGAACTCAGAACGTAGCGACAGACACAATGCCAATAGGCATTTTGCCCAGTGTGCTAACGATTCTGCCAGCTGACTTTGGCACAGGATTTGAAGTCAGAATATAAAGGGCCAGAGTAAATAACACAAAAAATTTTCTCCAATATTCTAATAATTTATCAATTAATAATAATAATAATAATAATAATAATATAATAATACTGGAAACATGGGTGGTTCTTTCAACATCCTTAAGCAACCTTTATTCAGGGACCTTTTGAGCGGGATGGGTTACCCAACCAGAAGAAAATTCTAACTGGGCCCCACCCGCAAGGTCATGCGCTGTTTATCTTGTTATGAGATCACCATGTCGCGCACATATGGTTGTGATGCATGTGCCTGGTGTACCCTTATCAGACGGGTAGTCATGATGGGTATATTGGGCTTCGTATATTTTACCCCAGTGTCACTTTGATGGCATGAACTGCTCTCTCACTCAATAATAATAATAATCCTTTCTACTATAGGCACAAGGCTTGAAATTTTGGGGGCGGTGACTATTTGATTAAATTGACCCCAATGTTCAACTTTTTTATTGACCCCGAAAGGATGGAACGCAAAGTTCAATAATAATAATGATGATGATGATGATGATGATGATGATGATGATAATAATAATAATATTTACTCAATGATAACTTCAGGCTCAAGTACAGGGTCACACAAATCATAGAAAAAGGGGAAAAGATTGGATGATGTTCATTCATTTCCCAGGAGTCATTCATTGAACCAACTTTCTTTCGAACAGAATTTAAAAAAAGTTAGGGACTAAAGCTTGCAGTATGCCACCTTATCAATGTATACAACAAACATTATTTTGATTTCAAGAGTTTGTGTGTGCATGTGTGTGTGAGAGAGAGCATGCACGCGTGTGTGTTTTGATTACACACAAGAATATTTGAAGTGAATTATACATTGATGATGTTGGAGAAGTTTTCTTATATTTTTTTCATCAATTTTGCCTTTGAAATTAACACCTTTTCAGCAACATGATCTGTCAACGTCATTATAACATAGCAGCGACATAGATCTCTTAGCAGTCCGGAAGAACAAGAGGAAAGAGGGTATTGAGAAGTGCTTGGTAGGGCAGGATGAAGTTAGTGTCAACAGCTGTGGCTTTCCTTGTTTGGGACAAAGAAGAGAAGCATAAGAACTTTTGATTTTAATTTGCTTTTGATATTGAAATAGAACTTCTGGCATACATAATATGATACACAAGATAAAAGCAGCCGTTATATCATGATGTTCTTAACACATTCTTAATGACTATGTACATACACACGTGTGTGTGTGTGTGTACGTGGCTGTATGATTAAGAAGTTTGTTTTGCAACCACATGCTTTTGGGTTCAATCCCACTATGTGGTACCTTGGGCAAGTGCCTTCAACTAAAGACCCCAGACATTGTGAGTGGATTTGGTAGACGGAAAGTATAAAACTTTGTTGTAATGTGTGTGTGTGTGTGTGCGTGCGTGCGTGTGTGTGTCTTTGTGTTTCTCTGTCAGTACTTGACAGCCTGAGCTGGTTTGCTTGTGTACCTATAACTTAGTGGTTTGGCTAAGTTATGCAAGCACTGAGAGGATGAGTTGATTTTTGACTGACTAAATTCCAAAGACAAATCAGTAAAAGACAACACACACACACACACGTCTGTGTGCATACATATCTACACAGAATTACGTGTAAAACTATAAATGGATCCTTTGTTTGTTTCGATGACAAGTATTCTAGTTGTACTAGTTGTACGAATGACAGAACTAATCACACACTGCATGTGCATGGAGGTGACTGACAATTCCACAAACACATGTTGCCTTAACTCTTTAGCATTAAAAAAACAGCCATATCTGGTCCATACATTCTACTTATTTTATGTTACATGATTCTGAACTTCTTGAAACAGAAGTTGAGTTAAGAAATTAAGTATTCTCTGTTTAGTATTCTGTAATTTTTATGGTCTATGTAAATATGTATGTATTATGTAAGTATGTATGTGTTTATCTATGTATATGTAAATGTAAATGTATGTGTGTGTGAAGCCTAATTGTGTTCCACAAACACGTTGCCTTAACTCTTTAGCATTAAAAAACGGCCATATCTGGTCCATACATTCTACTTGTTTTATGTTCAAACAGACCAGATCCAGCCTCTCACACCTATCTTACAGTGTCATTTCAAAAATAAACAATATCATCATCAAACTCTCAAATATATGGGATAATACATGATTAATTCAAAATAGTCTGAATAAATAAACATTACATTTGTCAGAGTAATCTGAATGCTGAAGAGTTAAGAAGAATAGGCAAGTCAGTGTATAACAAGGCTTGACATTTGAATGAAAGCCAATGAACTTCCTTGCAGTTTCTGTCTACACAATACTCACAAAGCTTGGGTTGATCAAAGGCTATGACAAAGAGCACATACCCAAAATGTTATGCAGTGGGATTGATACCAGGTTACCCAAATAACTGCTAAACAAACCTCTTAACCACTTATACAGGCTTCCAATGATATATATATATATATATATATATATATATATATATATATATATATATATATATATATATATATATATATATATGTATATATATATATATAAATATATATATGTATGTATGTATGTATGTATAATTTCAATACGGAGCAAATAATTCATGAGAAAATATTTGCAAAGGTATCATTGACTCTATTATTATCTAGTGTAACAATTTAAAAATGAGAATAACAAAATCAATTATATAGGTGATTGCAGGCCCTGCAAAAAAGGCATTAAATGGCTGAAGGATTAAAATTAAACAAAGGACATACTGTTATTTCCAGCAGGTAGACATACTTAGTATGTCCTTTAATTAATTTTAATCCTTCAGTTATTATCTATGTATGTATGTATGTGTGTGTCTGCAACATATATACATGATATCCATAAATTATCTTTACAACTTCCATAATTTATTGTCTAGATGTGTTTCATGCAACCAGCCAATGCAGCCTACGTGGAGGTGTTCTGATGTTCCTAATAAAACTGTTTGCTAATGTTTTCCAAATGAAGTCTGCTGAGTTAGCCTTCCTTTTCAAATTTTTCTGAGTTTTTCAAATTGTTAAAGTAATTTATAGACACCCTCTATGTGAATGTGTGTGTGTGTGTGTGTGTGTGTGTGGTGGGTAAGCATTATACTTGTGTATAGTGGCATAAACCCTCAAAAATGAGTACCTAAAACATGGAGCAGAGTAAATATGTATATATATTTTTTTTATTATTACAGATGGCAAAATTTCCATTACTTCACATTTTCATATCTGTAAATGTAATATGTGACAATTATTCGGTAGCCAAGATAAAACTCCGAGTTTTGGATGCCGAGGTGGAAATCCATGCCACCATCTCTTAAGTTATCCGGCCATCGGAAAAGTGATGGTGGTGTGGATTTCCACCTCGGCATCCGAAACGCGGAGTTTTATCTTGGCTGCCGAATAATTATCACATATTACATTTACAGATATATACATATATATATATATTCCTCACTCTCTCTCTTTCGGAGAGGCACTGAGCAGCTATATGCACACATACACACACGGCAGTAACTTTCAATCACAAAGCTCCGGTCGGCTTGGGGCTATAGTGGAAGACACCTACCCAAAGTGCCACGCAGTGGGACTGAACCTGAAACCATGTAGCTAGGAAGCAAGCTCCCTAACCACACAGCCATGCCCGCGCCTACAAAAATGTATGCACATATATGCAGCGCTATGCGTATGGCAAGTTTTCTACGGCCGGATGCCCTTCCTGATATATATATATATATATATATATATGTATGTATATTATATAGAGGGTACTATTATTCATAGGTACCGCACGCTAGGAGGGACTCTTGCAGTCAAAACTACTAAAATAAACAAATTGTACCGAATGCAAAACTTCAAAGCAAGTCATTTAAAAACAGAATTTAGTTACATATCACCTGTGATTTCGCAATCAATGCAGAATATGCATTCTATGCTCAACAGTGCAACGAACTCAAGACATGTAAGGAAAAAACACAATATAACATACCCGACAGCCAACCGCAGAATTCGTCGTATCATGTACGAATGTTTATCTTTACATATCTATGAAAATGGCGGGCTTATTCGCAATGCATTTCGGTAACAATTTGCCTATTCGGAACAAAAATTCAGTATTGAACTATTCCGGTGAAAAATATAAATTTAAAATTAAGGATAAAATCTTTATAAGAAATTATCAGTAGTTAGCGTGAAAAAGCTAACTACTGATAATTTCTTATAAAGATTTTATCCTTAATTTTAAATATATATGTATGTATGTATAAATGTATAAAGCCTCGTTTCTGAATGATATAATACACCACAGTTTCAGCTTGGAATTGAAACCAGGTCACTAGATTAGGGTTTGCTGGAAGTGCATCACAGACCTCTCTACACTGCATTCAACACTACAGCACGCCATCCCTAACATCTAAACAAAACTGAGACATCAATGGATTTATTTGTGATTTACTGCTTGTGCACACACTAATATGCATTTTCTGCTTAATTTTTTTTATGACTGTATGAACAAAAGATATCAGTGACAGAGGTGATGCTGGAATTGCCAGTGTACAGTGAAAGCATCGAAAGAACAAAAATCAAACATAGATACACTGTCAGAAGAATCATTTGTATCCCTCTCCCACCCAAAAGATGATACCTTATCTTAAAGGAGTGTACCAGAAGAAAAGAGATGAAATGAAATAAACTGAACGGCAATGAATAAATAAATAAATAGTCAATAAATAAGGGAATAAGTTAGGATGTATTGATGCTAAAGATTGTCCAACTGTGCATTAAGGGTTTAAAAGTCATAGAAAGAAAGATTCAAAAAAGGAACAAATGATTCCAAGAGACACATCAAACGATTGAAACTAGAGAAAATATTAAGTGTATATGTATATATGTATATGTATATATATATATATATATATATATATATATATATATATGTATATGTATATATATATATATATATATATTATATATATATATATATATATAATATATGTATGTATATATACATATATATATATATATATATATGTATATATATATATATATATATATATACACACACATATATAGTGTGTGTATATGTATTTTGCATGTGTGTGTGTGTATATATTATATATATACATATATATATATTTTTAATATATGTATATTTATATATATGCATATTTATATACACATACATACATACATACATATATTATATATATATATATATATATATATATATTTAAATATATGTATATTTATATATATGCATATTTATATACATATATTTATATAAATGTATATTTATATTTATGTATGTATATTTATATATATATATTTATATCTGTATATATATATATATATATATAATATATATATATATATGTGTGTGTGTGTGTGTGAGTGTGTGTTTAGTGTTTCAGCACACAATGCTTTGTTTAATGTATTCAGCGTTGATAAAAATCAACTGTATAAAAATATCAGAGCATTGTAAAAACCTCAACATCAAATATATGTTAATCAAATATAGTGTTGCCTTTTCAACACTATACTCACAAATACATGCACACATGTGTAGACAATTGCTTACCCCACTACAGGGTCGAGGTGCCACTGAAATCTGCACATAACTTTATTGGAAGTTATTTTTTTATTGTTTCCATATTTCTCTTTCTTATTTTTCTTCAATAGAATCAGGTATCAACTCTTTGCCTACCACAGACTTGCAGACATTTTTTTTTTCTGATTGAGGCAGAATTCACAGAATAAAAATATAAAGGAAATGTAAATAGAACTCTATTTAAATATCAATATTTTTTTTTTTTACAACAAAACTTTACTTATTCATTTCAAGCAATAAATATGCTTATGTTTTTCTTTTTTTTTTTCCCCTTTTTTTTTATATAATTCTCATTCCAAACACCACTCCAAGGTTTGGAAATTAAAGGGCAGGGAGCAAATGTTGTTCTAAATGGATTATATGAAGCCTTAGGACAAGTATCCTAATGGTTTCATCATATCTCCGGTTTTGGACATTTTAGGACAGACTGAAGAATTTGATTTAACATTCATGTTCAAAGTGGACATATTATGGTCATGGTGATGGCGGTGGTGATGGTGGTGGTGATGGTGGTGGTGGTGGTGATGACCCATGGATGATGTCATGCCCATATGTATTGGCCTTGTGAAGGGAGGCACATCAGAATTAGGAAGGGCCAGATGTGTTAAACTGTTCTGCTTGGTTTGTGGTACTTCGTACTCAGCATTGTATGCAGCCTGTTGGATTTCATTAGCTTTCTCACATTCTTTGGCATGTTTTGGCAAAGTAAGCTGAGAGAACATCAAAGAGCAGTATGCACAGTGAAAAGATCTTAGTTTCTGGAAGTTTTTAACATGAATATACAGGAATTTAGTTTTACTAAAGGCCATTCCGCAATGACTGCATTTATATAATTTGGGCACTGTTGAATCTTCGTTTTCCATTTCTGCTAGAGTTTCACAATCCTCCTCGTCTGAACACGAAACATTCCAAGGATGTTCCTCATTTGGAATTCTGTTTGAATTTTGATGGTTTAACTTGGCATGAGTGGTAGAATTGTTTGTAAGTTTATTTGACTCCATTAACATCTCTATGTGTCTATCTCCATCCATTAAAGAAGATCTTGATGTTTCTAGCCCTGCTATTTTATCATCTTTCCAGAGTGCATCTGCTGCTTTTCATTGGAAGATGAGAGCTCTAAAAGACTCTGGGTTAAGCTGAATGACGTTCCAAGATTCAACTGGTGGTCATCTACGTGTTTTTCCAGGGCAGAAATATCAGAGAATATTTGCTGACAATGAGAACATTCATAGGGCTTGTATCGACTCACATCGAGCAAGTGGAGGAGATATTTGATTTTCGTGTACAACGTCTTATTACAGTGCTTACAGTGAAAGGGTTTCTCTCCGAGATGGGTCTTCCAATGGCGCGTGCATGTAGGTTTAGTAGCAAAGTCTTCATAACACAATTCACAACGGAATGGTTTTTTTGTATGCTTCCTTTCATGACTAACAAGAGCATCTGATGACAGAAACACTTTACAACAAATATTGCAACTATATGATTTTCCTGGGTTACGCCAAGCAACTGGTGACGAAGCAGATATTGATAAGTTGTAATGTGCTTTGCGATGCACAGCCAAACTGCTAGACGTTGAAAATAGTTTGAAGCAATGTTCACACTGGTGTCGCTTCTCCCCTGTATGGGATCGTGTGTGCACACCAAGACTACTGGAAGTGGTGAAGCATTTTTCACAATATACACATTTGTAGGGTCTTTCGCCAGTGTGGGATCGTAAATGCACAGTGAGACTGCCAGACGTGATGAACATCTTGTCGCAGAATTTGCACTGGAAACGCTTCTCTCCCGTGTGAGTCTTGATGTGCACAAGAAGACTTCCAGAGGTTGTGAAAAGTTTTTCACAAAACTTGCACTGGTAATTCTTCTCACCTGTATGGGAACGAAGATGCACTAGAAGGCTGCCGGAAGTTGTGAAGAACTTCTCGCACAGATCACACCGATACCTTTTCTCCCCTGTATGTGTACGTTTGTGCACCAAAAGACTTCCCGATGTGGAGAACATCTTGTGACAGGTCTCACATTCATAGCTTTTTTCACCTGTGTGTGTACGAAGGTGTATGTTCAAACTACTAGCAGTTGACAAAAGCTTCTCGCAAACGTTGCATTTAAATGTCATCCCGTAATGGGTCTTGAGATGCCTTGTTAATTGAGCAGATTTTGAAAATGTCTTCTGACAATAGTCACACTGAATAGATCCATAATGTATGGTGCCAAGCATAGAATGGCATTTCATATGACGCTGCAACAAGATTGGCTGTGAAAAGATTTTCTGGCAATATTTACATCTGATTGGATTCTCTTTCATATCGTAATGTCTGTTGCCATGTTGACTATTGGAAGTTGGGATGTTCTTGTACATATGTTCATTAGCAATATTGCTGCCAGAATCCATCATTCTTTTGTGAACAAACCCTTGCTCAGAGAGTGGCAGCAGCATATCACTGTTTACTTCCGAGTGGCTCACACCACCTTCAAGCCACTTCCTTCGTTGATTGTCCAACATTGGAGTTGTGGATCCAATATGTTCACGGAAATTAATTGAACTGTCATTGTACATACTGTGATCTGGGAAATTATGATCACTTGGCACAGAATTGCTTGTATCATTTAGAGGAGGCACTGACACTTCACACTCAGCCATCTTGGTTAGAAAAACGGAAATTGGATCAATATTTAAACAGAGTTCATTTCACAGATTTATTAAATTTCTTTGAAGTTTCATAACAAATCATTGTTGATGTCAGCTGACTGCAAAATCCTGAAATTAGAAAAAAAAAAAATATATATAATAATAATAATAATAATAATAATAATAATAATAATATAATAATAATAATAATAATAAATAATAATAATAATAATAATAATAATAATGATAATAATAATAATAATAAAACAAGAAGAAGAGCGTGACAGTTATTGGTAATAAATAGAGATTGACTGTTTATTAAAATGAAAATGAAATGAATGAACAATATTTCAACACGCCGTGTGTCTTTTACAAGTTCAAAATATAAAATGAAATTAAATTCAAAGATAGGAAAGGCTGAAACATTCAAAATTAAACCAGAATATCTGGGTTTCTTTCCAAGTAAAACAACGTCATCGGTCTTTGGTCTTTCACAAACGGTAGCAGAGGGAAAGTAATAATAATAATAATAATAATAATCCTTTCTACTATAACTTCAAGGCCTGAAATTTGGGGGAGGTGGGCATGAGTTGATTACATTGACCCCAGTACTCAACTGGTACTTAACTTATCGACCTCGAAAGGATGAAAGGCAAAGTCAATCTTGGCAGAATTTGAACTCAGGACATAGCGATGGGCAAAATACTGCTATTCATTTTGCCTAGTTTGCTAAATAGTGACAATAATAATTATTATTTCTACTCTAGGTACAAGCCTTGAAAATTTTGGGGGAAGGGGAATAACTAATTACATCAACCTCAGTGCATAAGTGGTACTTATTTCATCAACTCCGAAAGGAAGAAAGGCAAAGTCGCCCTCAGCAGAATCTGAACTCATAACATAGTGATGGGCGAAACACCGCTTTGCATTTTCCCCAGCATGCTAAATAGTAATAATAATAATAATAATAATAATAATAATAATCCTTTCTACCATAGGCACAATGCCTGAAATTTGGGGGACGTAAAAAGCACCCACTACACTCTCGGAGTGGTTGGCATTAGGAAAGGCATCCAGCTGTAGAAACTCTGCCAGATCAAGATTGGAGCCTGGTGTGGCCGTCTGGTTCACCAGCCCTCAATCAAAATTGTCCAACCCATGCTAGCATGGAAAGCAGACATTAAACGATGATGATGATGATGAAGTCTCAGAGCTATGAGTTAAAGCATGATTAAATCAAGACAATCATCATCATCGTTTAACGTCCGTTTTCCATGCTAGCATGGGTTGGACGGTTCAACTGGGGTCTGGCAAGCCAGAAGGCTGCGCCAGGCCCAGTCTGATCTGGCAGTGTTTCTACAGCTGGATGCTCTTCCTAACACCAACCACTCCGTGAGTGTAGTGGGTGCTTATTACGTGCCACCTGCACAGGTGCCAGACGAGGCTGGTAACGGCCACAATCGGATGGTGTATTTTACGTGCCACCGGCACGGAGGCCAGTCGGGGCGGCGCTGGCAACGGCCATGTTCGGATGGTTCTCTTACGTGCCATCGGCACTGGTATCACAGCTACAATTTCCATTGATGTTGATCAATTTCGATTTCGATTTTGATTTTTTCATTTTCACTTGCCTCAACAGGTCTTCACAAGTAGGGTTTGTGTCACAATGTAAATAAATAAGCATTATATTTCGCAGAGTAATCTGAACGCTGAAGGGTTAAAAGAACTGAAAATATTCCCTGCTTCTGGACCAGTTTAATCAACCCCTACACTCAAACACACACACACACACACACACACAATATGGGAGCACATTCATCCTACGCACCTCCCATACACCTATATAAATCAGGAAGTGTCAGTTTACAAATAGAAGAATTGAATTGATATTGTATTATGTTCTCAACCATGGTTGCTGGTAGAAGAAGCAACTTCTTAGGTGCTAGCATCTGTGGCAAGGTGGTGCTGGTGGTTGTCATCATCGTCATCATTGCTACCACTGTCACCACCACCACCACCACCATCATCATTTTCTTCACTGTCACCAAATGACACTATCAACGCCACTGCCATCATCTGAACCACTACTATCACTTCTAACAGAATCAACATCATCATCATCTCAACCACACCACCACCAACAACAACTTCACTATTAGCAGCACTATCTCTACTTCGACTAAAACCAACATTCTCATCACTAACGAAAGCAGTACACCACTACAACTATTACTACAACTACTACCACCACCACTACTAGTACTTGCTGCTGCTGCTGCTACTACTACTACTATTACTACAACTTTCTGCTGCTGCTGCTACTACTACTACCAGTACTTGCTGCTGCTGCTACCACCACCACCACCACCACCATTACTACTACTACTACTACTACCACCACCATCACCACTACTACTTGCTGTTGCTACTACTACTACTACTACTACTACTACTACTACAACTTGCTGCTGCTACTACTACTACTACCACCACCACCACTATTATTACTACTACTACTTGCTGCTGCTGCTATTAGCCAATAAAAGAGCCTCTAGGTAGTTGCTGGGATGGTTACAGACAGAATGTCTTTGATCATACTTAATCATAACTGACCTGGAGCTCAACAACAATTGACAAAAGCACCTCCATCATCATCGCAACCACTACTGCAACAATCAGCAATTACGACTACATCCACCACCGCTACTAGTATGCAAATAGCACCATTGCCACTGCACTCAACACCGGTATTGTTAGTATTACCAACGATACCTGTACCATCACCATTGTTATCACTAACAGTAAAGGTGGCTCTCCTCATCAGTGGCTTTCGTCATCACTACAACGCCCTCGTTTCTGTCAGTATGTTTCACCCCCGTTCCATGTCCATCATCACTATAGCATCGACCCCATCATCACTATAGCAAATGAGAGCTCAAAATCTCTCGTGGAGGCGCCATCCAACCAAAATGCAAATATATGGGAAACTACCACCTGTGTCATCTCTTGTGAAAGGTAAGAGAGTCCAGTTTGCTGGACATTGTTGTAGAGCTGAAAAAGAGGTAATTTCTACTCTTCTCCTCTGGAAGCCATCTACTCGCAATACCAGAGGGCGCACACTCTCCTACCCTGATGTAATCTCCAGGAATACAGGCATCCAGCAACAGGACCTCCGTAATGCGATGATGGACCGTGAAGTCTGGCGTAGCATGGTAAATTCCATTGTCTCGACCACGGTCGAACAATGATGATGATGATAGCAAATACTAAATAGAAGGTTTACTTAAGGCGGCGAGCTGGCAGAATCATTAGCACGCCGGGTGAAATGCTTAATGGCATTTCGTCCGTCTTCACGTTCTGAGTTCAAATTCCGCTGAGGTCAACTTTGCCTTTCATCCTTTCGGGGTCGATAAATTAAGTACCATTTACGCACTGGGGTCAATATAATCGACTTAATCCGTTTGTCTGTCTTTGTTTGTCCTCTCTGTGTTTAGCCCCTTGTGGGTAGTAAAGAAATAGGTATTTCGTCTGCCGTTACGTTCTGAGTTCAAATTCCGCCGAGGTCGCCTTTGCCTTTCATCCTTTCGGGGTCGATAAATTAAGTACCAGCTACGCACTGGGGTCGATGTACTCGACTTAATCTGTTTGTCTGTCCTTGTTTGTCCTCTCTGTGTTTAGCCCCTTGTGGGTAGTAAAGAAATAGGTATGATGGGACCTTGCAGTGAATCTGTTTTCATGCTTCTAAAAGACAACTATATAACTACCAAGGAGAGATATTACAACAGTAGCTGGCAGGCCCTACATTGTAAAATTGGTTGGCAGTGATCTGAATGAAATATCCATGCTGTGTTTTTGTACTAAGAATACTAAAACTAAAATTATAATAAATTATCAGTCTATTCTGTTAATTGCAAGGGTATTAACATGAGAGAGATAGAAAAGGTGGAAGACAGAATTATATATATATATATATATATATATATATATATATATATATCATCAATATCATTGTTTAACATCTGTTTTTGATGCTGACATGGGTTGGACAATTTGACATGGAGCTGTACAGGCTCCAAGTGTATATATTGTGTATTTTATGCCTGTTTTCCATGCTACTTCATGTGATTTTTCTCAGTAGCTTGTTTACCAACCACATGGTTCTGGGTTCAGTCCCACTGCGTGGCACCTTGGGCAAGTGTCTTCTACTATAGCCTTGGGCTGACCAAAGCCTTGTGAGTGGATTTGGTAGACGGAAACTGAAAGAAGCCCGTCGTATCTGTCTATCTATATGTATGTTTGTGTGTCTGTGTTTGTCCCCCTAGCATTACTTGACAACCGATGCTGGTGTGTTTACGTCCCCGTCACTTAGCGGTTCGGCAAAAGAGACCGATAGAATAAGTACTGGGCTTACAAAGAATAAGTCCCGGGGTCGAGTTGCTCGATTAAAGGCGGTGCTCCAGCATGGCCGCAGTCAAAATTACTGAAACAAGTAAAAAGAAAGAAAGAAAGAAAGAAAAAGAAAGTCACTTGTAGAGACATTAAATTGATTCAAATGTGTTACTATAGACGGAGGAAAAGGCAAAAACTGACTTAAGAGGGACTTAACCCTTTCATTACCAACCCGGCTGAAACCGGCTCTGTTTCTGAGTACAAATGTCTTGTTTTCATAAGTTCCGAATTAAAATCTTCCACCAAACCTTAGTCACAATTTATGTTCCTAACACTCGCTTAATGATAACTAAATTATTTTACTAAATTTTTTGTTGTATTTAAAGTAAATGAAAGATAAACAGAGCATCTCAACAGAAATACAGTAACGAAAGGGTTAAACTCTGAATATAAAGGGAAATAACTGGTTAAGCAAAAAGGTAATTTTTTTTTATGTGAGGAAGGAGTAAAAGAAAAAAAGGAGGAGAGAAGAAGAGGGAGAAAGAGGAAGTCACACTAAATGAAGTTAATTGGTGCAGTTGACTGTTATTGGTTGTAAATTTTCGTTCAAGCACAATTGCCAGGTGTACTGAGATTTGAACACAGAAAGATGGGATGTTTAAACCCTTTAGTGTTCAGAATACTCAGTTAAATGTAATACTTTTTCACTCAAATTGTTTTGAATTAATCACGCATTATCTTATAGCTTTGAGGTTTCAATGATGTGATTGTTCATTTTCAGAATGGCATTGTAGGTTAGGAGTGAGAGGCTAGATATAGCCAGTTTGAATATAAAACATGTAGAATATACTGGGCCGGATTTGGCAGGTTTAAACACTAAAGGGTTAAGCCTAAAAGCAGCGATGCCTCTCTCGGTTGGTCTATGCCAAAAGCACCGTGCACTCTCAACCACAGAATCCCATATTCTGGAATTTCTGACTCTTTACATCAAAGCAATTTTCTCTAAAGGAACATTACTATCAATAGCATAAAAAAAAAATGTTTAATTGCAAGTTGAGTAGATGACAGGTGGAGTAGGGAAGGGGTGGGTGAGGTGGCAGGTGAGGTAGCAAGGTATAGTGTAGTGGTTAGGTTGCTGCAGACATCAGTGCAGCAGCAGAGCGGTTTTTGCTGAACAAATAAAAAGATAAGCCACAGATAAGTGTAGAGCTGCAGGAGATAGTAGAGAAGAGGTAACACAAAACGAAACCAAATAACATTTAGATGAAAGCAACATCAGAAAATAACAACAACAACCTCTTGCATTGGTACAAGGTTTATAGGTTACAGGTGACTAAATTTACCTCTTAAACCCTTTCGATACTATATTTCTGCTGAAGCACACTACTCTTTTACTTGTTTCAGTCATTTGACTGCGGCCATGCTGGAGCACCACCTTTAGTTGAGCAAATCGACCCCGGGACTTATTCTTTGTAAGCCCAGTACTTGTTCTATCGGTCTCTTTTGCCGAACCGCTAAGTAACGGGGACGTAAACACACCAGCATCGGTTGTCAAGCAATGCTAGGGGGACAAACACAGAAACACACATACATACATATATATAGATATACATATATACGACAGGCTTCTTTCAGTTTCCGTCTACCAAATCCACTCACAAGGCATTGGTCGGCCCGGGGCTATAGCAGAAGACACTTGCCCAAGATGCCATGCAGTGGGACTGAACCCAGAACCATGTGGTTGGTTAGCAAGCTACTTACCACACAGCCACTCATGCGTCACTTTCTTTCAGTTAACCTAAAAAGTAATGACGAATTTAGTAAAATAACTTTGCTCTTATTTCTTTGGTGTTTGGAATCCAATTAAAATTAAATTTTAATGGAAAAGTGCAAGTTTAGATTATTTTATAACAGGAAGGTTGTATTATGTGTAGAACCAAGGACAGTTTCCTTTCTACTCTAGGCACAAGGCCTGAAATTTTTGGGTAGGGGGCCCGGTCGATTAGATCAACCCCAGTACGTGACTGGTACTTAATTTATCACCCCCGAAAGGATGAAAGGCAAAGTTGATCTCGGTGGAATTTGAACTCGAAGCGTAAAGACAGACGAAATACCTATTTCTTTACTACCCACAAGGGGCTAAACACAGAAAGGACAAACAAGGACAGACAGACGGATTAAGTCGATCATATCGACCCCAGTGCGTAACTGGTACTTAATTTATTGACCCTGAAAGATGTAAGGCAAAGTCAACCTCAAGGGAATTCGAACTCAGAGTGTGTGAAGATGGATGAAATGCCACTAAGCATTTTACCCAGTGTACTAACGATTCTGCAAGTTCAACGCCTTAGTAATAATAATAATAATCTTTTCTACTATAAGCACAAGGCCTAAAACTTTGGGGACAGGGGACAGTCAATCACATCGACCCCAGTGCATAACTGGTACTTATTTAATCAACCCTGATCCCTGTGCCGGTGGCAGGAAAAAGCACCATCTGAACGTGGCCGATGCCAGCGCCGCCTTCACTGCCTTCCATGCCGGTGGACGTAAAAAGCACCAATCCGATCGTGGCCGTTGCCAGCTCGTCTGGCACCTGTGCCGGTGGCACGTAAATAGCACCATCTGAACGTGGCCGATGCCAGCGCCGCCTTCACTGCCTTCCATGCCGGTGGCACGTAAAAAGCACCAATCCGATCGTGGCCGTTGCCAGCCTCGTCTGGCACCTGTGCCGGTGGCACGTAAATAGCACCATCTGAACGTGGCCGATGCCAGCGCCGCCTTCACTGCCTTCCATGCCGGTGGCACGTAAAAAGCACCAATCCGATCGTGGCCGTTGCCAGCCTCGTCTGGCACCTGTGCCGGTGGCACGTAAATAGCACCATCTGAACGTGGCCGATGCCAGCGCCGCCTTCACTGCCTTCCATGCCGGTGGCACGTAAATAGCACCATCTACACTCACGGAGTGGTTGGTGTTAGGAAGGGCATCCAGCTGTAGAAACACTGCCAGATCAGACTGGAGCCTGGTGCAGCATGGAGAATGGACGTTAAACGATGATGATGATGATGATGAAAGGATGACAAGCAAAGTCAACCTCAGTAGAATTTGAACTCAGAACACAGTGACTGGCGAAATACTGCAAAGCATTTAATCCAGCATGCTAATGATTCTGCCAGCTCACTACCTTAATAATAAAAATGAAAATGGTGATTTCGAATTTTGGCAGAAGGCCAGCAAGTCTGGGGGAGAGATAAGTCAATTAGATCGCCCCCCCCCCACTCCCAAGTGGTACTTATTTTATCGACCCTGAAAAGATGAAAGGCAAAGCTGACCTCCGTGGAATTTGAACTCAGAATGTAAAGTGACAAAATACTGCTAAGCATTTTGCCCAGTAACAATTAGAAAAACAACAATGGTGATGTTGATAATAATGATAATAATAATAATGATGATGATGATGATAATAATGATGATCTCTGCCTTCTTAATAATAATAATAATAATGATGATAATGATAATAATAATAGTAATAATAATAATGATGATGATAATAATGATAATAGTAATAATAATAATGATGATGATGATGATGATGATGATGATGATAATGATAATAATAATAATAATGTTGATGATGATAATGATAATAATAATAATAATAATAAAAATAATAATAACAATAATAATGATGATGATGATAGTAATGATAATAATAATAGTAATAATAATAATAATGATGATCATGATGATAATAATAATGGTAATAATAATAATGATGATGATGATAATAATGATAATAGTAATAATAATAATGATGATGATGATGATGATGATAATAATAATAATTCTTTCCACTATAAGCACAACGCCTGAAATTTTGGGGACAGAGGGTTAGTCAATGACATCAACTCTAGTGCTCAACTGGTATTTATCTTGGTATTTTATTTATTTTATTGACCCTGAGAAGGTGAAAGACAAAGTCAACCTTGGCAGCATTTGGACTCAATGTATAAAACATAATAATAATAATAATAATAATAATAATAATAATAAGCATCATGTTTCCAAACACAGGCACAAGGTCACACATTTGCAGTGGTAAGAGAGGAGAAGGGTGTGGTGGGTGACAGAGTTGTTTACAGAATAAATATCACAAAGTCGTCTGCGTGTAGTAAACAATATCTAATTTAATTTTAATAAATCTATTTAATGCAGAAAGTTCACACACACATTCTTTTATTTGTTTCAGTCATTTCGACTGTGGCCATGCTGGAGTACGGCCTTAAGGGTTTTTTAAATAAAGAAATTGACTCCAGAACTTATTCTTTTGTAAGCCTAGTAGCGATTCTATTTTGATGAACACAAAGTTATGGAGACGTAAACACATCAACCTTGGTTGTCAAGTGATGGTGGGTGGGGGAATAAACAAACACACGCACATATATACATACATACACACACACTGGTTGGCGTTAGGAAGGGCATCCAGCTGTAGAAACTCTGCCAGATCAAGACTGGAGCCTGGTGCAGCCATCTGGTTTACCAGCCCTCAGTCAAATCGTCCAACCCATGCTAGCATGGAAAGCAGACGTTAAACGATGATGATGATTATGATGATATATATATATATATCTAATGTAGGATCAAATTTTTTCGAAAAAAATTTTATCAATGGCCAGCATATTAAAAAATACCTTTAAAGGTTAAATTATAAACAACTTATAAATAAGGGCAAAAGAAAAAATTTCTAATGCCAAATATTGGACATATTGTCCATTTACCATATAATTTTTTCCCCAGTATGCACGCTACTCGAAAAAAGGCCGACAGAAATTTCTAAAAAATTCCATTATTACCATATCGGACTGATTTCAGGGTTAGTTCAAAAAGAAGCCTCCCTTCGTCAGTGATACATGTGGCAAAGAAGTAAATGAGATACTTACTCATACCCATGGAAGAAGCAAACACTAAGTCATGAGCACAACTAAGTACCCCAAATAAATATATATATATCATCATCATCATCATCATTTAGCGTCTGCTTTCCATGCTAGCATGGGTTGGACGGTTCAACTGGGGTCTGTGAAGCCAGGAGGCTGCATCAGGCCCAGTCTGATCTGGCAGTGTTTCTACGGCTGGATGCCCTTCCTAACGCCAACCACTCCGTGAGTGTAGTGGGTGCTTTTTACGTGCCACCCGCACAGGTGCCAGACGGAGCTGGCAAACGGCCACGGTCGGATGGTGCTTTTTACGTACCACCAGCACACATATATATATATACATATATATATATTACGGAGATGTACTCGCATAGCAAGTAATTTGATCTGAGATCGTGTGCTGAAACGAAAACAATTGCAGCGTGGAAGGTGTTTATAAGCCATTTAAGAAACACACAAAAGCCGTTCGATTCACTCCAACATTTAAGTTTAATTTGTCAAAATATTTTCGTCGCTAAAATCCGCGACCTGTTCACTGACAAAGTCCGTGCTGCATATAATATATATGATGGGCTTCTTTCAGTTTCTGTGTATCAAATCCACTCAATGCTTTGGTCGACCTGAGGCTACAGTAGAAGACATTTGCCCAAGGTGCCATGAAGTGGAACTGAACCTAAGCTAAGTAGAAATAATTATATATTAAGAGGGGCCAAAAAAAAGAAGAACAAATAAGAAAAAATATCAAGATCAGTCAATGATTAACTCTTTAGCATTCAAGATCAATCTATCAAATGTAATGCTTATTTATTCATATTATTTAGAAATTAATCATTATCTCATAGCTTTGAAATTGTCATAATGTTTACTCTCTTTTACTCTTTACTCTTTTACTTGTTTCAGTCATTTGACTGCGGCCATGCTGGAGCACCGCCTTTAGTTGAGCAAATCGACCCCGGGACTTATTCTTTTGTAAGCCCAGTACTTATTCTATCGGTCTCTTTTGCCGAACCACTAAGTGACGGGGACATAAACACACCAGCATCGGTTGTCAGGCAATGCTAGGGGGACAAACACAGACACACAAACATATACACACATATATATATATATATATACATATATACGACAGGCTTCTTTCAATTTCCGTCTACCAAATCCACTCACAAGGCATTGGTCGGCCCGGGGCTATAGCAGAAGACACTTGCCCAAGATGCCACGCGGTGGGACTGGACCCGGAACCATGTGGTTGGTTAGCAAGCTACTTACCACACAGCCACTCCTGCGATGCGGTTGTATATTTTGAGAATGACATTGTAGGGTAGGTGTGAGAAGCCAGATCTGGCCAGTTTGAACATAAAAAGGGGTAGAATATTTGGGCTGTATATGGCTGGTTTAAATGTTAAAAGGTTGAAGATTAAAAATTAGTCTGTTTTTCAAGTTTCATCAGTCCACTACGTAAGTTCAAACCCAGTTGGGGTTCTTAAAATATGTACCAGTCATACACTGGTGCTGGGTTCAGCTGACCATACTTCTCTACAACAATTTATGAATTTATAACGACGGATCAAATTATTAAGTAGTAGTGGTGGTTGTGGTGGTGGTGATGGTAGTGGTGGTGGTGATAGTGAAAGTAGTAATTGCAATAAGCAACGGTAATTAGTAGCAGTAATAGTTATAGTACAAGTAGCAGTCATTAGCAGTGATGGTGGTGGTGGTGGTAGTAGTAGTAATAGTCATTGTTGTGATGGTAGTAGCTTTTAGTTACTGTAGTAGTAGTAGTAACAGCAGCAGTAGTAGTAGTAGTAATAGTGATGGCAGAAATAATAGTGATGGCAGTGGTAGTGCTTAGTAGTAGTGGCAGTAGTAATAGTAATGGCAGTGGTAGTGCTTAGTAGTAGTAGTAGTAGTTGTAGTAGTGGAAGGAGGAAGAAGAAGAAGGGAGGAAGCATTGTAGCATTGGTGGTGGTGAAGGTAGTAGTAGTAGTAGTAGTGGTAGTGGTGGCGGCGGTAGTGGTGGTAGTAGTAGTAGTTGTGGTGGTGGTGGTTGTGGTGGTGGTGGTAGTAGTAGTAGTAGTGGTAGTAGTAGTAGTAGTAATAGCTGTTACTAGTAGAAACAGTAAGAACATTAATACAGATATTAGAATACTGGAAACAGGCCAAATTTTAATCCCACTTGCTAGTAATGATTGGTAGGATGGGGGGGTGGGACTAGATCTGGGCAAGAAGCAGAGTGAGAAACAACACTAAGAAGAAGAAGAAATGCTATGAGTTTGTTTACATTAGAATGGTTGTGTCCTCTCCACTAGCTGCTAGGACGGGCAATGAATGGTAATATCAGAGGCATACTCGTTGTCAGCATCATCATCATCATCATCATCATTGCCACCATCACCATTGTTGTTTTTATAATTGTTGTACAAACAGGTAACAACCAGACATGGACATCCTTTGCATACATATACCTGTTTCTTTACTACCCACAAGGGGCTAAACACAGAGAGGACAAACAAGGACAGACAGACGGATTAAGTCGATTATATCGACCCCAGTGCATAACTGGTACTTATTTAATCGACCCCGAAAGGATGAAAGGCAAAGTCGACCTCGGCAGAATTTGAACTCAAAGCGTAAAGACAGACGAAATACCTATTTCTTTACTACCCACAAGGGGCTAAACACAGAGAGGACAAACAAGGACAGACAGACGGATTAAGTCGATTACATCGACCCCAGTGTGTAACTGGTACTTATCTAATCGACCCCGAAAGGATGAAAGGCAAAGTCGACCTTGGCGGAATTTGAACTCAGAACATAACGACAGACGAAGTATCACTAAGTATTTCGCCTGGCACACTAACGTTTCTGCCAGCTCGCTACCCTAAGATAGAGGACTTTTCTTGGAGGACCTAATACAAGTTTATGTGCACTGCCCTTCATATGACAGAAGCATTAATCTCAACAAAGAAGGAAACTGAATCTATCAATTCTATTCATTGCAATTAACCTAAAAATCTAAATAACAACAGACTGTCACCAACAAAAACTAGCCATGTGCCTAAAGTGACTGTTACTACCCCACCACAAAAAGAAGTGGGGGCTTTCGCTTTGTAAGAAATCATTATTGACAGAATCATTAGAGTGTTAGTCCAAACACTTTGCTGGGTTTGTTCCAGCCCTTTACATTCTAACTTCAAACCCTACTGAGGTCAACTTTGCCTTCATTCCTCCAGAGTCAATAAAATATAGTGTCATTTAAGTATTGGTTGATGTAATCAATTAACCCACATCCAAAAAATTGCTGGCCTTAAACCAACATTTGAAACCAAAATTATTATTAATGTAGATGATGATGATGATGATGATGATGATGTAGTGAGTTGACAGAATTGTTATTATGCTGGACAAAATGCTTAGCAGCATCTCTTCTAGTTCTTTACATACTGAGTTCAATTTCGCCTTTTATCCACTAGGGGCTATCAAATTAAGTACCAGTCAAGTAGAGGGGTTGCTGTAATCGACAAACCCCTTTCCCCAAAATTTCAGGACTTGTGCCAATAATGGAAAGAATTATTATTATTATTATTATTATTAAAAGGGGAAAAAAAGGGACTCTCTGCACCCCTTTTTTGAACAGGCTCCCGTTGGCTTTTGTAGGGTTTTTTCCACCAGGAACCTTTCGTAACGCCTCCCCCTTTTGGGAGTTTTTCATTGTTTTATAATTATTGTTATACAGTTTTTACTCGGATTTTTTAACAAACGGACAAAACCCTTTGTAACCTTTCGTCCTGTCTTGTCCCTTTATGTTTCCAATCATGTGTATCAGCCCTTGTGGCTAATAAAAAAGAATTAATTATTATTATTATTATTATTATATTATTATTATTATTATTATTATTATTATTATGAAGGTGGTGAGCTGGCAGAATCATTAGCACCTGGGTGAAATTTTTAGCAGCATATTGTCTGCCGTTACGTTCTGAGTTCAAATTCCGCTGGGGTCAACTTTGCCTTTCATCCTTTCGGTGTTAATAAATTAAGTAGCAGTGAAACACTGGGGTCAATGTAATCGATTGGTCCCCTCTCCCCAAATTTCAGGCCTTGTGCCTTTAGTAGAAAAGGAGGAGGATTATTATTATTATTATTATTAGAGTGATGGGCTAGCAGAATTGCTAGAGCATCTGAAAAAATGCTTTGCAGTATTTCTTCTGGCTCTTAACATTCTGAGTTCAAATCCTGCTAAAGTCAACTTTGTCTTTCATTCCTCTTAAGTACCAGTCATGTGCTGGGGCCAAAAACATCAACAAATCCCTTTCCTCAATATTTCTAGCTTTGTGTCTAAACTGGAAAATATTATTATTATTACATTAATAATAATAATAATATATAATAATAATAATAATAATAATAACATTGATAGGAAAGGCATGCTTGATCTTCGTAAAATTTTGAAGCTCTCACCTGAATTCAGATGTGTTTTGGTTAACATTTTTTGTCACCTGTACACACGAATGAACATGCTTTTTTTGGTGAGTTTTCCATTTTATTTATTTCCCAAACCCAGAAGAATTGTCTGTTTTGGTCTTTTGGACTGGCCATATGGGGCACTGCCTTGAAGGGTTCAAGTGAGACGAATCAATCCCAGTACTTTTCTTTTAAGCCTGGTACTTATTCTGTCAGTCTGTTTTGTTGAACTGCTAAGTTACAGAGATGTAAACCAACCAACTCAGGTTCTCAAGTAGTATGGGGTACAAACACAAAGACACACACATATGTATGTGTAAATATATATATATATATATATATATATAATACAGACTGGGACAAGAACGCAAAACATTTAGAAGACGATACAAAAACACGGACGGGACATTCGAAGTTTTCTATCTTCAGTCAAGAACCGGATCATCCTTGCAATTTCCGCTGATTAATCTTAAGATTGCTCCAATCTGGCCAGCCCCAAGGAAAAACTAAGATAAGCGCATTAGATTCCTTGGAAGAAAGCTTCAAATGTATACAAAACAAGAACGGAAAAAACGGGCCTTGTTACACGAATATGAATACAAAAATAATACGTAAAAACAATAATAATACATAAAAACAATAATAATAATAATAACAACACATTACAAACAGACGTCTCGTCATCATCATCATCATCGTCCTTTAACATCCACTTTCCATGCTGGCATGGGTGGGATGGTTTGACTGAGGGCTGGTAAGCCAGAAGGCTGCACCAGGCTCTAGTTTGATCTGGCAATGTTTCTACAACTAGATGCCCTTTCTAATGCCAACCACTTCCAGAGTGTAGTGGGTGCTTTTTGTGTTGGCATCAGCCACACTTGGATGGTGCTTTTTATGTGCCACCAGCATGGGAGCCCATCAAGCAGCACTGGCAATGACCACGCTCAAATGGTGCATTTTACATGATATATATATAATGTATATGACAGGTTTCTTTCAGTTTCCCATCAACACCACAATCTAGTAACAAGTAAGAGACTAACTGTCATTTTCCTCTCTCCAGTTGTAGAATAATGTTCCTTTATCCAACTGAGTCTGATGCCCTACATGGCTAACTGTTTTATTGGTGAGAAACCAATGCCTACTCATTCACCAGCCATAACAATCAACTTCCTAACAAACATAGACCCACATACACACACATATACTTATATATGTATGTACATACACACACACACATATATATATATATATGTATATCACTGTGATCATCATGACTGACCAGACTATCAGATGTTGCTACACATCGCTGGTCACAATGCGCTTTGCATTGTTTTAGCCTTCAAATGATGCCATCCCGCTGGCTAAGCAAGCAGGCCAACAGAAGAAAGAGTGAGAGAAAGTTGTGGCGAAAGAGTACAGCAGGGATCGCCACCAACCCCTGCCGGAGCCTCGTGGAGCTTTTAGGTGTTTTCGCTCAATAAACACTCACGACGCCAGGTCTGGGAATCGAAACTGCAATCCTATGCACATGTGTGTGTGTGTATGGTGGCATATGTGTGTGTATGGTAGCATGTGTATGTGGCAGTAACTGTGTGTATGTGTGTGTGTTGTTGGTGGCATGTGTGTATATGCATGTATGTATATGTATACATACATACATATAGGTAGACAAACAATTCATTGACAGACAATTGGCTAACAGACAACATACAGACAGGACAACTGACTGATTGGACAATTTGCCGAAAGGACAATATGTCAACATTTTGAAAAACAAAGAAAAAATTACAAAAACGTTTTATTAGACTTACAAATAAAAACAATTTATTTATAAAAAGATATTACATACAATAGGTCGACACATGAAAAATATCTTACATGTAGAAATAAAGATATCACATACAATTATGGGCTCATGCCCTTAAAAATTCCAACCCAGCTGTATTGTCGTAATTAAGAACAATGTTTTTAAGTCTTTTCTTAAGCCGAATATACGTTTTGCTTTTCCTTGCCACTTCAACCCCTGATATGGCCTGTTCTATTACCATTTCAGTGTGTGTCTGTTCTACCCTAAGCTTCTCAATTAATTTGGATAATTTAGGGTGATGGACATTAACTCTTCTACTAAAGGCGTGGTGTCACCCTTCTAGAGTGTTGTTGGTTTTCGGGAGATCATTAAGAACTCTGTTGTAGTACTACCATAAAGACATGTCGTACAGTGGCTGTCAACATCTACCACGTTGCATGAGTCCAGCAAGAAGCTTTATTTCTTCCATAACTTTTGCAGCATGATTTTTCGCCAGAGCAGCCAACTGGCTTCCAAGCCAGTAACACATAAAGGGGCACCATTTGAGCGTGATCGTTACCAACGTCGCCTTACTGGCACCTGTGCTGGTGGCATGTGTAAAAGGATTCGAGCGAGGTCGTTGCCAGTGCCGTCTGACTGGCCCCTCGTGCTGGTGGCATGTAAAAAGCACCCACTACACTCTCGGAGTGGTTGGCGTTAGGAAGGGCATCCAGTTGTAGAAACTCTGCCAGATCAAGATTGGAGCCTGGTGCAGCCATCTGGTTTGCCAGCCCTCAGTCAAAATCGTCCAACCCATGCTAGCATGGAAAGCGGACGTTAAACGATGATGATGATGATGATGATGTAGGTGGATGTACGTGTTCAGAAGGAGTGGTGCTAATTTTCTTATCAATCATTGTCAGTCTAGCATTGCAGAGTTTACGATTTGCACATCTCCCATAAGTCTTTTCTTTTCTGATTCTATCAATAATATAGGTGTACCCTTTGTATAGAAGCTTCGACCTCCTCATTCCATTTTGATGATCTCCATAATTGATTCTTCCACATGTTGACTTATTGCCCAGTCAGGGAATTGTCTGTCGAACGAATTGTCTGCACATGCCATCATCATCATCATCCTCATCATCATCATTTAGCGTCCGCTTTCCATGCTAGCATGGGTTGGACGGTTCAACCGGGGTCTGTGAAGCCAGAAGGCTGCATCAGGCCCAGTCTGATCTGGCAGTGTTTCTATGGCTGGATGCCCTTCCTAACACCAACCACACACATATATATATATATACATACATCTGCCAATATGTTGTGGACCGATTTTACTTTCTCGGGCAACCCCGACATTTTAACATCTCCCCAGCCGAACTCTCAACCCTTCGATGTCTCCGAAAGACATCATCATAAAACCAGCCGGCAAAGGTGGAACTATGGTGGTGTGGCATGCAGACCTCTAAAAGGCTGAAACTCTAAGCCGACTTCAAGACACCTCCTTTTATTGCCCACTGCCCTCCAACCCCATGCCTAATTACCAACAGACTGAGTCCTCCACTATCCATAATCTCATCTCCTCCTCCTGTCTCCCTCCCACCACCTCCAACCTCATTGTCTGCACTCCACCCCCACCCCCCACCATTCACTTCCCTCCCTGCCCACATTCATGACACTAACCATGCTCTCCGTCTCTTCAACTCTTCCTCCTTCCCACCTGGCCCCTCTAAACTGCTCCTCACTCTTGATATCAAGAGTCTATATGTTAGTTAGCTAGTTAGTTAATTTTTTGGCCATGTAGGGAGACATGGAGTTATGTACAGGGAGATTGTTCATGCAAAGAGTTCAGGCCATTTCTGGTCAAGAGAGACTTTGAACCGAGCAGTCGTCGGCATCTTCACTATCTCGTCTGGCAGCTTATTCCACGGATTCGCAACCCGGACGGAGAAAGCCCCTCTCCTTCGATTGAGATGAAATCGTCGCAGATAGAGCTTTTCGGAGTGACCCCGCAGCCGACGCTCTGGAGCAGGAGTGAAGAACAGCTCTTTCGAGAGGTTACACTTTCTGCTTATGATGTTGTGAGCAAGAATGAGATCACCACGGTGGCGGCGTTTTTCTAGAGAATAAAGGTCGAGCGTCTTCAGCCTTTCTTCATAAGACAAATTCTTGAGACCAAGAACCACGCGGGTAGCCAGCTTCTGGACTCTTTCAAGATGCTGTATGTTTTTGAGGAGATAAGGAGAAGAGGCTTGAAACCCGTACTCCAATATGGGTCTCACCAGTGTGACATAGAGTGGTAGGAATATGGTTGCAGTGAGCATTCCGAATGACCGTCGAATCAAAAACAGGACTTCGCGTGCTTTGTTGGCAGCATGGACGCACTGGATACGGTGATCCCACACAACAAAGAACTTCTTACACTCAAACACTTCCTAGACCTTCAACTCAACCTCCAGCCTGACACCTCCACACTTCTTCATCTGGCTGAACTTGTTCTCTCCCTCGACTGCTTCTCGTTTGTGGAGGATTTTCACCAACAGGTCTCGGGAGTGGTCATGAGAATAGGTGCCAAGTATGCGAAACTGTTTGTCGGCTATTCTTTTACTTGTTTCAGTCATTTGACTGCAGCCATGATGGAGCACCGCCTTTAGTCGAGCAAATCGACCCCGGGACTTATTCTTTGTAAGCCCAGTACTTATTCTATCGGTCTCTTTTGCCGAACCGCTAAGTGATGGGGACGTAAACACACCAGCATCGGTTGTCAAGCATTGCTAGGGGGACAAACACAGACACGCAAACACACACACACACACATATATATATATACATATATACGACAGGCTTCTTTCAGTTTCCGTCTACCAAATCCACTCACAAGGCATTGGTCAGCGCGGGGCTATAGCAGAAGACACTTGCCCAAGATGCCACGCAGTGGGACTGAACCCGGAACCATGTGGTTGGTTAGCAAGCTACTTACCACACAGCCACTCCTGCACCTGATCATGAATAAATCGTGCTTTACATATACATATATATATAAAGTACAATTTAATATGATCAGAATCATTAGTAAACTGAGGTACTACTGTATTAAATGACTATGTAAAAGACAGGAGACACAGCATGATTTATTCGTGATCAACGGTGTTTGAAAACCGAGGTACTACTGTAATTATTTCAAATTTTGGCACAAGGCTAGCAATTTCTAGGGAGGGGATAAGTCAATATAAGTCAATTATATTGACCACTGTACTCAGCTGGTACTTATTTTATCAACCCTGAGAGGATGAAAAGTTAAGTCAACCTCAACAGAATTTGAATTCTGAACTTAAAGACAGATGAAAGCATTTTCCCCAGCATGCTGATTCTGCAAGCTTACCACCTGAGGAGTAGTAGTAGTAGTAGTAGTAGTAAATAATAATAATAATAATAATAATAATAATAATAATAATAGTAATAATAATAATAAAAGATGGGCTACAGCAAATATTCTGCTCAATACCACAGATTTGCTTGTCAGTTGTTTGACCTTAACCAGTTGAGCATGTCCCTTAGTGGCTGACGATATGTGCATCTCTGAACACGAGCAGAAGTAGTGGGGGAGCATCATGGCC
>NC_043014.1:8346847-8354347 GCF_006345805.1 Octopus sinensis | reverse complement strand
ACGGCCACGCTCGGATGGTGTTTGTTACGTGCCCTCAGCACGGAGGCCAGTCATTGCGGTACTGGCTACGGTCACGTTCGGATGGTTTTCTTATGTGCCACCGAAACATATAAGAGATGACCATAATAGGATATCTGACTCACTAGAAAGAACAGTCAAACTCCAAACCACTAATAGTTGTAATTCTGAAAGGGAATGAGAAATAAAAACGTTTACCCTATC
The DNA here is from genome assembly GCF_006345805.1 of Octopus sinensis. Lineage (NCBI taxonomy): Eukaryota > Metazoa > Mollusca > Cephalopoda > Octopoda > Octopodidae > Octopus > Octopus sinensis. The sequence goes on along the minus strand of NC_043014.1, from coordinate 8,354,125 downwards.
TTTCCTGGACTATGCATAGTTTCGGCAATCTTTTGTAAATAAAATAAAATGATTTTAAGTTACAATTGGCATTGCCATCTTTAGCTTTTTTGCTACCCTTAGATTTATGAATTATATATATATATATATATATATATGTACACACACACACACATACACATGATAGGTCTTGAACCAAATTTTCATTCATAAGGCACTGGTCAATTCAACTGGTCAAACCATGTTGATGGACATTTATCAATAGTGCTGTGCAGTGAGATTGAACCTGACGACATAGGGAAGTTATGGGGCATGAGGAAAATAATGGTGATATCAGTGGTAATTGGACTATTAGGAGCAGTTTCCAAGAGCTTTGAAAAGCATATTAAAAACATTGGAGCTGCTGTCAGGTTTGAAGTGACCCAGAAGACAGCAATGTTGGGTACAGCTCACATCCTAAGGAAAGTATTGACCCTTCGAGTCACAGGAGAAGGCACTACCTGAAACCTTTGGTGATTTGTCATTGCCTGCTTTCAAGTAAAGAACAACCAGTAATTAAGAACAATCCAACCCATGCTAGCATGGAAAACGGATGCTAAACGATGATGATGATGATGATGATGAATCCGAGAGTCTTTCAGAATAATAATAATAATAATAATAATAATAATAATAACAAAAGATTATTATTATTACTGAATAATAATAATAATAATAATAATAATAATAATAATAATAATAATAACGAAAGATTATTATTATTACTGAATAATAATAATAATAATAATAATAATAATAATAATGATAATAATAATAATAATTTTTTTTTCTGCTATAGGTACATGGCCTGAAATTTTTGGGGAAGGAACTAGTCGATTACATCGACCCCAGTGTGTAAAAAGTACTTATTTTAGCAACCCCAAAAGGATGAAAGGCAAAGTCGACCTCGGCAGAATTTCAACTCAGAACGTAGCGAAAGGCGAAATACTGCTAAGCATTTCGTTCTGCATGCTTATGATTCCGCCATTTCATTGCTTTTATATGATAATATAAAAGTTTTGAAATTCTGCTAGTTGATTACAGTGACACTAGTGCTTAGCTGGTATTTATTTTATTGACTCTGAAAGGGTAAAAGGCAAAGATGACCTTGGCAGTATTTGAACTCAGAACATAAAGCTGGGAGAAATACTGCTAAGCATTTTGTCTGATGTGCTAATGATTTTCTCAGATTGCTGCCCTAATAATAATAAATGTCACGGAGTCAAAATGTGGAGAAACAATTCTGATGAACAGTATACTCTCAAAAAAAAAAAAGAAAAAAGGCTTCAAAGTTACCTCCTCTGCTATGCGATACCAGTCCATGTTGACAGTACCCCTTCAATCTTCACATTCTATCAACTCAAGGTATTTACCATGAAGTGACTTAGCCATGAACTTTCTTTCACTACTTATCCAATGTCCCCACTGCCAATCACCTCACTAATCAATCATAACCTTTAATTCTAACACTTTTCCTACTGTTAATACCAATAAGTTCTAAATCCTATCACATTCTTGGATCAATAAAAATTTTCAAAGCAATGTCCAAAGAATTTAACAATTTGGTGTTTTTAAAAGGCACAAAAAAATGTAAAAGCTTCATATTTTTGAGAACTAGACGCTCACATTCATCTACTTCTGAACATATCCCAAACCTCAGGAATATTTTATTTTGTTAACTCATTTTATAACATTAAAATGCGAGACTGCTTATGATAAAGTCATGAGTTCAAACTTTGTGATGAATATTGTATAGTACAGTGGTTTTCAACCAGGGTTCCGCCAGTACAGTCCAGGGGTTCCGCAAGAAGTTACAAAAATGCTAAAATCGACAGTAATTTTTCATTCTCCTGTGCAGATATGTGTGCATAAGACAATTAAATTATTGCACAGGGGTTCCTCGACCCAGTGAAATGTTTTTGTTGGGGTTCCGCTCCAGCAAAAAGGTTGAAAAGCACTGGCATAGTACCTTGGGTATTAGTATATCATTGTGTGTCTTTAGTCTGTCCAGCTGAAAATAAATGATTCCATCATCATAGTTGAAGAGTTAAGAAACATTTACTTCAACACTTCCTATATAAATATTCAAATATGGTGCAGGAGTGGCTGTGTGGTAAGTAGCTTGCTAACCAACCACATGGTTCTGGGTTCAGTCCCACTGCGTGGCATCTTGGGTAAGTGTCTTCTACTATAGCCCCGGGCTGACCAATGCCTTGTGAGTGGATTTGGTAGATGGAAACTGAAAGAAGCCTGTCGTATATATGTATATATATATATATATATATATAATATATATATATATATATATATATATATATATATATATGTATGTGTGTGTGTTTGTGTGTCTGTGTTTGTCCCCCCAGCATAGCTCAACAACCGATGCTGGTGTGTTTACGTCCCCATCACTTAGCGGTTCGGCAAAAGAGACCGATAGAATAAGTACTGGGCTTACAAAGAATAAGTCCCGGGGTCGATTTGCTCGACTAAAGGCGGTGCTCCAGCATGGCCGCAGTCAAATGCCTGAAACAAGTAAAAGAATAAAAAACTTTGCAGGGTGGGAGCAGATCACACAAACACACAAAAAGAAAATGTAAATATAAATGTAAAACAGAGACAAGTATAAAGATCTGACTTGACCAAACATGTACATTAGAAGCTCAAATCATTCAGCATTTTACAAAACTCAAAATCAGGCTAAACTGTGATCCTGTGTGTTATTAATCAATAACCACACAGGTATTTTCTTCTCCACTAGCAGCAAAGCAGCTCAAACAGCTATTAAACCTTACGTTTCCTCGCATTTCAAATGTTAAAAGACCAGCTCACTGTAGTTGTTCAAATGTGTTCTATCAAATAATAATAATAACAACAACAACAACAGCAGCAGCAAAACCTTGCATATCTTAAACTCAAGTTGTTTCTATCTAATATGCAATAAACCTGACATTACACATTCAGCTGTGTTTTTTTGTGTTGCCAATAAACGTTACATTGATACGGTAACAAGAGGAAAACAACAAACCTCAGAAATATTCATTGCTTGATCCGGCAATCTTCATTCCATCCAGCTGTCCAGACTTCAAGTTTGCCTGGTATATCATCCATCCATCCATCCAGTGGACCGAGGGAGTCAAAGAGAGAAAGAGAGAGAGCAACAGCTACAGGCACGTCCCTTTCACACTGAACCTTGAATCTTTTGTGTTTTGATTCAACTGTATCATGTTGCTACGACACTGCAGTTGTTGTTGTTGTTGCTGTTGTTGTTGTTGTACAGCTGCCTTGCTTGCTACTATATTGCATTGCCATTGTTCTTGTACAAATACAGCCTACAGTTAGACTGCACTAGTATTAAATGTTGCTGCTATTGTTGTAACTAGTTCACTGCTGCTGCTGCTGCTATTGACATTCCTGTTGTTGTTGTTGTTGTTAGCTCATTGTTGCTGCTGCTGCTGCTACTACTACTACTACTACTACTACGGCTGTTCTTATTGTTGTAGCTTTTCACTGCGACTACTACGGCTGTCCTCGTCGTTTTTGTTGTTGTTGTAGCTATGATTGCCTTTGTTGTTGTAGTCACCTCACAGCGACTACTGCCACGGCTGTTGTTGTTATTGCAGCTATAAGCTATCTTTGTTGTTGTAGCTGGTTCACTGCTACTACCACTACCACCACCACCACTACTACTACTACTGCTGCTACTACTACTACTACTACCACCACTACTACTACTACTACTACCACCACCACCACTACTACAACTACTACTGCTGCTACTATGACAGCCTTTGTTGTTGCTGTAGCTATGGCTGTCTTTCTTGTTGTTGTTGTTGTTGCGATATCTGGTTCACTGCTACTACTACTACTACTGCTGCTGTTATTGTAGCCATGGTGGACTTTGTTGCTGTTGCTAGTCCACTGGTGTTGTTGTTGTTGTCGTTGTTGTTATTACAGCCACTTCACTGCTGCTGCTGTTTGGTATGGCTGGTCCACTACTAAGATTGTTGTTGTCGTCGTTGTTGTTGTTGTAGTTGTAGTTAGATCACTGCTTTTGTTCTTGTACAACAATAAACATTCAATGGTTATTGTTACAACTACATCTCCTAGTTTTATTGCTTAGCTTTTTTTTTGGCGGCGGCGGGGTGGGGGCAGCAGTAGTGGTGGTGGTGGTGGTGGTAGTAGTGTTAGTAGTGGTGGTGGTGGTAGTAGTGGTAGTAGTGGTGGTGGTGGTAGTAGTAGTGGTGGTGGTGGTAGTAGTGGTGGTGGTAGTTGGGGTGGCGACAGTGGTAGTGATGGTGGTAGTTATAGTGGTGGCGACAGTGGTGGTGGTGGTAGTAGTGGTGGTGGTAGTAATAGTAGTAGTAGTGGTGGTGGTAGTAGTAGTGGTAGTGGTGGTAGTAGCGGTGGTGGTGGTGGTGGTGGTGGTGGTGGTAGTTGTTGTTCTTGTAACCAGTTCACTGCTACAGCTGCTGCTGCCGCTGCTGTTGTTGCACCAGTTAACTGCTGCAGTTGTTGTTGCTGTTGTTGTTGTCGTCGTTCTTGTAGACAGAGCCCTCTGCCATTGTTCTTGTACAACTACATCATTTGCTGGGCTAACATTGTTGCTGTTATTGTTATTGTTGTTATTGCAGCTCATGTTACTCACCACCAGCGGCATCAGCAGCAGCTGGTGAGTAACAGTTCATCGCTGCTACCATTGTTCTTGTACAACTACAGCTTCTGTTACCATCATTATTATCACCATCATTATTATCATCATCATCATTATTATTATCATTATTGTTGTTGTTGTTGTTGTTGTCCTGTTGTTTAGTACAAATGAACTGATGTTGCTATTGCTGTTGTAAATGTTGTTGAGGTTATTACTATTAATGTTTGTTGTTGTTGCTATAATGTAGATAATGTGTCAATTGCAACTGTTGTTGTTGTTGTTGTTATGGTACTGAAGTTAGCATTACTGTCTGTCATTGCTGTTGTTGTTGTTCCACCAAATCTAGCAAAGTTTTGTTGTTGCAATTGTTAACTGTTGATGCCTGCAAAACAGAAATCCGACCACTCCCTAAACTTAATTATGCTAATCAATTTTGTGTAATGAATTCTTAATTTCTGGAAATTTCTCCCCTTTTTCTTCGTGTCACTAACAATTGCTGTTTGGTTCTATTTTTCTAACCTTTTTTCTTTTTTTTTTTAGGCATTTGGCCTACTGGTTTGGTTAGAAGGTTCGGGTTGGGCTCACAATTGTTAAGTCATGGGTCCAGTTCTGAAGACGCTCGACCTTTATTCTCTAGAAAAACACTGTCGCCGTGGTGATCTCATTCTTGCTCACAACATCATAAGCGGAAAGTGTAACCTCTCGAAAGAGCTGTTTTTCACTCCTGCTCCAGAGCGCCGGCTGCGGGGTCACTCCGAAAAGCTCTATCTGCGACGATTTCATCTCAATCGAAGGAGAGGAGCTTTCTCCGTCCGGGTTGCGGATCCGTGGAATAAGCTGCCGGACGAGATAGTGAAGATGCCGACGACCGCTCGGTTCAAAGTCTCCCTTGACCACAAGTGGACTGAACTCTTTACATGAACACCACCCTGTACATCACTCCATGTCCCCCTACATGGCCTTGCTTTTTGCTTTTTGAGCCAAAAAATTAACTAACTAACTAACTTCCTATTTGATGGTTCAATCCACTCAGCTAAAAATTAGAAACCAGTGACAGCTGGCACCAATGTTCATCTGAGAAAGATTGATATCCCATTCTGTGGAAGAAAGGAGTCTTGTATACTCCAAATTGCTTAAATGCTTTACCTTTTTAACCTGGCTGTAACCAGCCCAAATATTCTACCTGTTTTATATTCAAATTGGCCAGATCCAAGCTTTCACACTTGCCCTACAGTATCATTCTAAAAATAAACAATCTCATCATGAAAATCTTGAAGCTATGAGATAATCATGATTAATTCGAAACAACGTGGATAAATAAGCATTACATTTGACAGAGTAATCTGACTGCTAAAGGCTTAGACCTGTACAAGCTGTGCCCAAATGAGCTTGTAAGCTCAAGTCAGACAGCAGTTGATTGGTAATTGTTGGAGTACATCATTCAGTAAGTCAACGCTTTAACTTGCCTAAAGTTATATAGGCATCAAATTGGCTGAAGGATCTTTTCGGTTTGAATGGCAGTTTCTTCTAGCAGTGTCATATGAAATTGTCACCCATAATTATGACCCTAGTATCGATCTATTGCATTTCAATCTGTTTTAGGGTTAGGGTTAGAGTTAGGGTTAGGGCTAGGGATGGGGGGAAGGGTATCTATTTTTCTTCAGAAATGTAAATAAACCCAATCTGTTTCTTAAATGAGGGACATATTCATACGGCACAGAATGTTTTCACCTCAATAGACGTCATTGATTGGTTGGAATTGCAGGAATTGAAGAAAAAAAACAACAAATATCTTACAAACTATAGAAATTTTCTCAATAAGGCCAAGAGAAAAAGATGTTTTATAAATACATTCTACCAGTATACGAAGTTTAAAAGTATTTAGTTACGTGGAAATTATTTTAAAAAACTGCTGGTCAAGCCGGAAAGATCCTGGCGGAGTTGTTCAAGTGTTAGTTAGACTGCTTTGTAATATTTGTTCTGACAATTGGCATCCTGAGTTCAAGTTTCTCTGAAGTCATCTTGCTGTTCATACTTTCAGATTCAACAAGAAGGGACCAATCTAAGGCTTTGGATTGAAAGAACTGTAAGAATGTTGGAGTGGATACCTTGCAGTATATATTCCAGCTCTTTGCACTCTGAGTTCAAATCCTTCTGTGGCTTACTTGAGTGGTAAGATTAATCTGTTGCTTAGTTTAATACGACAATCTAGCATTTTGGATACATATGACAAAGTCCATTTTGCTGCAAACATTGAGGCCAGGTCACCAGTTAGAGGATACTTTCCTTCCTCCATCCCTCCCTCTAGTCTTGGAGGCTGTGTGAAGGGCCAGCTTCCTCACCTGACTAAAATGATAAATGGTATTGAGCAACTTGAGTTATTTCCCTTAGTTCATATCTTTTCGTTTACTTTTAACTTATTTCAGTCATTTGTCTGTGCCCATGCTGGGGCACCACCTTGAAGGGTTTTTAGTCAGACAAATCGCCCCCAGGATTTATTATTGTTAAGTCATGGGTCCAGTTCTCAAAGCCTGATACTTCTTCTATCAGTCTCTTTTGCCAAACCGCTAAGTTACAGGGACGCAGTAACACCAACACTGGTTGTCAAT
>NC_043014.1:8336847-8341847 GCF_006345805.1 Octopus sinensis | reverse complement strand
AGTTACATGTATATATATGTTCTGAGTAACAGTTTTGTGAAGATTTTGCAGCTTCAATAAAAGCATATTACTCTACCTTAGGTATTTGAGTACTATTTTTTTCACCCTGTTTTACATTTATGTGCTTACTTGTGTATATATAAATGTGTATATATACAGGGTGTGATGGATAAATTGTTGCCATTTTATATTTTTAATTCCCCACATGTGCATTGTTTGTTTTTGATTTTGTTGACTACACAGTATAGTAGGGTCAGTTGGGCACCGCCTGTGAGAAAAACAGCACCATGATGCAATTCACTCTGCCAGAAATTAGGAAACAACATGCTGTACTGCTTGGTGTTCATGCCAGAAGCTCCAGTATGAACATCTCAGAGTTTGGCTGTCAATCTGAGGACATGTAGAGAGAGTGATAAAAATTAAACATCGAGTCAACATCATGGTGTTTGCGTGATCACTAGTGATGGAGACATTATGCTTCCATTCATCTTCCCACACAGCCTCAGTCTCAACACAGAGGCCTGTCAAGTGCCTGGAGAAAGTAGTGCTGCCCTGAGTCAAAAGGGTGGCTGCTGGAAGACCCTATGTTTAGCAACAGGACTCTGTATCATGCCACATTAGCAGGAGAACCCAGTCATTGCTGTCAGTCAGTTTCTGAAAACACATCACCCCAGACTCCAACCCCCTTTATTATGTGTGGGGTGCAGTTGAGTGAGAGACCAACAAAACTCCTTGTACTACCAAAGATGAACTGCAGGCAAAGATTATGGCAGAATTCACCAACTTAAAGAGGAGATCATCCAGAAGAGCTGAAGGAGATTCCAAAGTCATCTGGAGGCCGTGCTTGAAGCCAATGGCAATTTTATTGAATAAGTTTACTCATTAATATTTCAAGATATTTTAATATAATTTTGGTAAATATCTGTTAAAATGTCAGTGTATTTTCATTTTTGGGTAATTAAGACGACAGATTATTCACCGCACTCTGTATATATACATACACACACATATATATATATGCATACATATATATATATAATATATATAATACTATATACATACATATATATAATATACATCATATATATATACATACATATATATATAATAATACCATACATATATATATATTATATTATACATACATATATTATATACATACATACATATATATATACATACATACATATATACATCATACATATATATATACATACATACATATATATATATATACATATATATACATACATATATATATATATCATATATATATATACATATATATATATACATATAATATATACATATATATATATACATATATATATATACATATATATATACATAATATATATACATATATATATATATACATATATACTATATATATACACAATCCATATATATACATATATATCATACATATATATACATATATATTCATACATATATATACTATATACATACATATATATATACATATATACATACATATATATATATATACATAATATATATATACATAAATATACATACATATATATATTTACATACATATATATATATTTATGCATACATATATATATATACATACACACATATATACATATGTATACATACACATATACATGCATATATATACCTGCATATATATATACATACACACATATATACACACACATATATACATACACACACTTATACATACACACAAACACACACACACACATACGTATACACACATTTAATTTTAGGATTCAAGGATCTCAGAAACAATAATACTTTATCTGCGTAGAAGGTTATAGGTTTTTTCCCCCTTATCAAAGTTCGATAAGCTTCAAAAAGTTATTTTATTGTTCACATTTAGCGTCTAGGGTTGCTATGAATGTGAATATCTCCTGTGAGTTAACTCCGGATCCCTAAATGACAACGTAACCTTCATTCAACTAAGGCATCTTCGGCCTGCTGAGCGGCTAGTGGAGTACCCCTCGTAGAGTAATTATTACGTCTTAGGTTCTCTTACTTCATGTTTTGTAATCATTTTTGTGTGACACATTTTGAATCGTATGTCTGAGGCGCTTGTGACCAATAAAGATAGGATCATCATTATTGCTTCCATACTCAGCCACAAAGCCAGTTACTTTGAGGAGAGAGGGGTTAGTCGATACTATCGACCCACTACATGACTGGTACTTCAGTTTATCATCTATAAAAGGATGAAAAGCAATGTTGATCCTGGCAGGAGTTGAACACGGAATATAAAGAGATATTCTGAGTTCAAACACCACAAAAGTCAATTTTGCCTTTCAGTTTTTTTGTGCGTGTGTGTGTGTGGGGGGGGTGCTGTTGATAAAATAAAGTACCAGTAAAATACTGGGGTTGATGCAATTAACTAACCCCACTTCACTTAAAATTGTCGGCCTTGTGCCTAAATTAGAAACTACTACTACTACTACTATTATTACTACTATTACCACTACTATTACTACTATTACCACTACTACTATTACTATTACCACTATTACTACTACTGTTACCACTACTACTACTACTACTACTATTACCACTACTACTACAACTACTACCACAACTAATACTACTACTACTACTGCAATGCTAGCATCCATTTCACTATCATCTGTCCCCCAAGTACAAACAAGGATATTTTCCACAATAGAAGCACCCTGTCCCCTTTCCCACCCCCCTCTAGTCTTTGTTCTACCTCCCATCACATTCCCCCCACCCCACCCCATAATCATGGGTCTCCTGCCTCTTGGCTGAGGATGTTAGTGTTGTTGCTGCTGCTCCCTATTATTCTTACAATGGCTGTTGTTGTTGTTGTTACTGCCGCTGCTGCCATGGTTGTTCTGTTACAATGGCTGTTCCTGTTATTGCTGCAACTAAAGCTGTTGTTGTTGTCGTTGCCGCTGCCACCGCCACCGCCACCGCCATGGCTGTTGTTATTGTTGCAGCTATGGCTTCCATGGCTGTTATTGTTGTTTCTGCTGCTGCTGCTGCTGCTACTGCTTTTGTTGTTGTTGTTGCTGCTGACTAAACACAGTCACATCGCCGTTTCCCTGACCTCCCCCATTCTCTAACTTTGTCCTTATTTGTTGCACACGCGCATGCACACACAGCACACACACACACACACTATCTCTTGCACACACACATGCACACACAAACTTACATGCTCTCTCTCTCTCTCTCTCTCACACACACACACACACACAAAGCAACTGATTTTGGTGATTTTCAGCAAGATAATCATCACCATTCTCATAACATAACAATGGTACTAATTATATGCATGCATCCATATACATACATTTGGGTGTATACATACACACACACATTATGTATATATATATATATATATATATATATATATATATATGTGTGTGTGTGTATATATATGTATATATGTATATATATATATGTATATATATGTATATATACACACAAATCTAGTTGTTTACTTAAATACAACAATAAAAAATATTAGTCTCCAAACCTCTATCACCACCACCACCACCACCACTAGTAGTAGTAGTAGTAGTAGTAGTAGTAGTAGTAACAGCAGCAGCAGCAGCAACAACAGCAGTATGGTAGAAAAACACGAGTGCAAACTAAACATCATCAATTATCGCATCACGACAACCACCAGCATAAACCGTACATCATTTACAACTGCCACCGACACAAACCATACACCGTTACACTGATCACAACCGTCACCATCATCCGTGAAAGTGTCGTTAATTTTTTCCATTTGAAAATCTTAAATTGGTGATCAACAAAGTTGTAGTGTGTGTGTGTGTGTATATATATATATATATATATATATATATATATATGACACTTTGGGCAAGTGTCTTCTACTATAGCGTTGGGCCGACCAAAGCCTTGTGAGTGGATTTGGTAGACGGAAACTGAAAGAAGCCCATCGTATATATGTGTGTATATATATATGTATGTGTATATGATTGTGTGTCTGTGTTTGTCCCCCCAACATTGCTTGACAACTGATGCTGGTGTGTTTACGTCCCCATCGCTTAGCGGTTCGGCAAAAGAGACCGATAGAGTAAGTACTGGACTTACAAAGAATAAGTCCCGGGGTCGATTTGCTTGACTAAAAGGTGGTGCTCCAGCATGGCCACAGTCAAATGACTGAAACAAGTAAAAGAGTATATATATGTAGTTGTATTACATGCGTCTTTGAATGTATTCAGTTCTTGGTTAGGTTTACTTTGAGGTTGAGATTGGAAAAAGCCTCAAAGTAAATCTGGCAAAAAGACCCGCATTTCAGTTAGCGGTAAAGAAGACAGGGTCCCACTGCTATCAGGAAATTAGCCATGCTCAGTATACAGAAACGGAGTACTTAGGAATCCCATAATCCCATACACTGTACTAATGGTAAATTGCAAACTCACAACTGATAATGTGAGATCATTGGCAGGGTAACTGGAGAGTTAGAAGCCATATGCAGCAGATATGAGGTAGAGAAGCAAGCAGTAAGAATATATGTGAAATAAATTCTTTTAAATACTCTGAAAACTCCCTATAATTAGCTGACAGTTTAAGTTACTCAGGTGGGTATTCTAAAGGCATAGTTGCCACAGTAGTTAGTTAGTTAATTTTTTGGCTCAAAAAGCAAAAAGCAAGGCCATGTAGGGGGACATGGAGTTATGTACAGGGTGGTGTTCATGTAAAGAGTTCAGGCCACTTGTGGTCAAGGGAGACTTTGAACCGAGTGGTCGTCAGCATCTTCACTATCTCGTCCGGCAGCTTATTCCACAGATCCGCAACACGGATGGAGAGAGATCCTCTCCTTCGATTGAGATGAAATCGTCGCAGTAAAGTTGGATAAGGTTCGAATTTTAGCTGCTGTTATCGCATCTGGTAATAAAGGGTTGGCTTAATTTTGAAGTGCAATACTGGATGTTTTGCTGCAAATGTAGAGGATGCAAAGGCTAGAGAGAAACGAAGCAAGAATG
>NC_043014.1:8304347-8331847 GCF_006345805.1 Octopus sinensis | reverse complement strand
ATGATTCTCCTCAGACACAACAGTATATATACATATATATATATATATATATATAATATATATATATATATATATATTATATATATATATATATACACACACATGTGGAGGTGCAATGGCCCAGTGGTTAGGGCAGCGGACTCGTGGTTTCGATTCTCAGACTGGGCGTTGTGTGTGTTTATTGAGCGAAAACACCTAAAAGCTCCACGAGGCTCTGGCAGGGGGCGGTGATCCCTGCTGTACTCTTTCACCACTCTTTCTTCTGTTGACCTGCTCGCTTGTTTTAGCCTTCCTGCGTCGTTCGAAGGCTAAAACAATGCAAACGCTTTGTCACCAGCGATGTGTAGCAACATCTGAAAAACTGGTGATCATGTGATATATACACATACACTTTATATAAATATACATGCACACCACACACACACACACACACACATATATATATATATATATATATATATATATATATACATACATATAATATATGAATACATATATGTAGACATGCATGTCATGCATATACATATGAACATATACGTGTATGCATCTTCATGGTAATACAGGTTACTACATGTCCGTGTTCAGCAATAACATCCTTACTCATGTATCTTTATATAACAGGACGTATCCTGACCTGTCAGTTTCAGTACTTTTAAATTTCTTACAGAACTTTGCCAAAGGCTGTAAAACATGTAAAACTCAAAGTTCATGTTTAATCTACAGTACTTCATTGACAATTGGAATTACATTAGTACCTTCAGTGTACAATTTTACCCATTGCTGGCTTGAAAACCTTAGTGTTTTCGTCTCTGGCTCTCACATTGACAGTTCATTCTCACTGTCCTAAGCTCAATTCCTCGAGTCTGGACTTGAAATAGGTGGAGGTCATGGCAGGAATGGAGGCTTATGGAAGTTATGAGAGTACACAAACACACATAATCAATTGTTTTATATTATAAATTCCTTAATTAGCACTTTTTAAAAAAATGTAATATCACCTCTTAACACATACACAACTTATTTGAGAGAGTGTATGCATGCATGCATACAAATACGCATATGTGTAGTGTCTGTCTATGTATACGTTGATTGTGGCTGTTGTTATGTCTTAAATTTCAGGAAGCAGAGTAGTCAAGACTATCAGCTCTCTTACTTGACTGATACTTTAACTTACTGACCTCAGGAGAGTTTGAAATTTGACTTCGATGTGATTTGAACTTTTGGGCATGACTGTTTGCCCACGTATATGCATATATGAATGTCTGTGCGTGCAACATAGTTTATAAAACATGCCAAATAAATGACGTAGACCCTATGCGTTCATTCCGCCTACAAGAAACTGTAACCGAATTTTCTCCAGTCACAATCTACCTGAAATAAGGAAGAATACATTGCATAATATCTTTGATATACAAAGAGAGGGGATGGTCAGGGCCCTGGCCCCGGATCATAGACCTGCTCATTCAGAGTTGTCTAAGGGCAAGACAATATCGTTGTCGTCATTTGACATCCACTTTCCACGCTGGCATGGGTTGGACGGTTTGACTGAGAACTGGCAGGCTGCACCAGGCTCCAATCTGATTTGGCAGGGTTTCTACTGCTAGATGCCCTTCCTAATTAATACCAACCATTCCGAGTGTGTAGTGGGTGCTGGCGTCGGCACTGGCATCAGCCATGCTTGAATGGTGCCTTTTACATGCCATCGGCATGGGTTCCAATCAAGTAGTACTGGCATTGAAATATAGCAGTAAGAAAAAAAATAATTCAATCATTAAAGGATCTTAAATTACATTTGTAACAAAAGTTTTTTTTTATTTATATATCAACATAAGATGTTGATATATAAATATCATTTGGAGTTACTATGCCTTGGAGTTCACAAACCCTACAGAGGGCACGCACTTATCTTTCAAAAAGAAAAAATTATGAAAAATAAAGTAATTACTTTATATTGCTGGCAGAAATGTTAGCACACCGGGCGAAATGCTTAGTGGTATTTCGTCTGTTGTTACGTTGTGAGTTCAAATTCTGCCGAGGTCGACTTGTCCTTTCGGGGTCGATAAATAAAGTACCAGTTTTGCACTGGGGTCGATGTAATCGACTTAATCCATTTGTCTGTCCTTGTTTGTCCCCTCTATGTTTAGCCCCTTGTGGGCAGTAAATAAATATATAAATAAATGCATATGTAAGACATAAATAATACATGCATATACAAGTATTATACATACATATGTGTGTGTGTGTGTGTGTGTGTTTACAGCTTGTGAGGTTAATTTTACATAAAAGCACAAACACTGCTTTTATTTCTACTCAACTAGTTAACTAATTAACCTATAAACAAATGAATTGTTGAGTTGCTAAGTTATATGGACGTAAACAAACCAACAGCAGTTGTCAAGAGGTGAGAGACAAACACAAAAACACACACAATAGGTCAGTGTACACACATACACAAATGCAATTATATGTATCTTGCATATGTGTGTGTGTGTGCGTGTGGTAGTCAAGTCATTTTTCAGTCAATTTAGTTTTTAGTAGGTGTAAGGGGGAGGGAATTCCGCAATGCATATGCACGAGTCAAAAGAAAATAACACATTCAGAGTCGGAGCAGGCGACACGAAACAGTAAACAACTTTAGTTCAAATCTAGGTCGCATATTATGCCCACCAGCGGACCGTTTATCAAAGAAGCTGGTTGATAGTAAGAAGACTTCACAAGAGTAAAAGAAAGGGAAAATACTAAACCGAGAAGACCAATAATGACAGCAAAAACAACAATAATAATTCTGTCTACTTGCTATAGGCACAAGGCCTGAATTGTTTTGGTGGATGGGAAGTAAGAGTGGGGTCTAGTCGATTACATAGACCCTAGTGGTCAACTGGTATCTATTTTCTCAACTCCGAAAGGATCAAAGGAAAGTCGACCTTGCCAGAATCTAAACTCAGAACACAAAGCCGGAAGAAATGCTGCTTAGCATTTAGTCCGGCATGCTAATGATTCTGTCACCTCGTCGCCTTAATAATGATAATAATCCTTTTTACTGTAGGCTTAAGGCCCAAAATTTCGGGGGAAGATACTAGTCGATTACATCGAACCTAGTGCTCAACTGGTAGTTAGTTATCTCAACGACCCGATGGATGAAAGGCAAAATTTGAACTCAGAATGTAAAGACGGACATTCATTCAAATTTTGGTACAAGGACAGCAATTTTTGACCCCTCAATTCTTGAGTGGTTCTTTATTTTATCGACCTCAAGAGGGCGAAATCTATGTCGACCTCAACGGAATTTGAACTCAGAACGTAAAACTGAAAGAAATAACAACTAAAAATTTTGCCTCGTGGTTCTAATACTCTACCGCTCAAATAATAACCTTGCATAGGCACAAAGCGAGGGATTTGGTGGATGGGGGTAAGTGGATGTAAAAGTTGATTAAATTCACCGCAGTATTTAAATATCGTGGGCAAATTCTGCTTAGCGGGACTTTCTAATTAAAACACGCAATTTCCCGAGGAAAATAACGTTAATTAATTATTTTTTTAGTGGAGCGGCCCGTCCGATGGTGGGCCCTGTTTCATGCGGGTCGATTTTCGGACAAGGTTGTCCGTGCCTTATTTAAATGGCACTTCTAATTATCGGCCTCCTAAGGAATAAAAAGCAAAGTACTCGACGGGATTTGAACTGCGATAACGATTTCAAAAACAAAATTTTAAAAAATAATGGAGAAAACAAATACGAGTAACTTACTAATTAACATCAATGACGATAATGATGATGATGTTGATATTGTCAATACCTCAGTACACGGAACGTGTAGTGCAGCCTGAGTGCCGGGGGGAAAGAAAACACACCAACAGTAGTAGTGGTCACAGTGGCATACTACTACTACTACTACTACTGATGATGATGTTGATGATTTCCATAACAGAAAGCTTGCACAGAAGTAGAGAAGTGTTGCTGATTTAATTTTTCTTTTTAATTATCGATAATCACTTTTTTTTTTCCAGACACAATAAGGTCGGAATCCAGTGTAGAATGCAACAGCGTGGATTCTGCTAAAAAGCATTCAAGAACTAAGAAGTAGACGTCGTTAAACTAAACGAAGGACTTAGTCAACCACCTCCAAACTTGATCCTAAACACATTGCCGGTATCATCAATCCCAGAGGCAACGAACGACCCCGCACGAGTAGTGTAAAGAAAAAGGAATAATAAAGATCTGCAAAATCTGATATTCCGTTAATTATGATTTGTGCGTATACATACCTCTGTGTATGTGTGTGCTTAAAAATGTTAAACAGAAAAATGACAGGAAAAATTGCTTTCTTTCTTAACAACTCTAATTGATTAGATTATCAAACAGTCTAGTATGAATGAACCCGAAAGAATCTTTCTCTCTTGGTCTCTTACTCACACATAAACATATGCCAACGCGCGCACATACACGGATCGCTGTTTCGAGTTGACTGTCGGCGAAGAAATTTCAAACGATAAAACAGCTGACTGAACATTTTGTTTTCTTTGTAACAAAACTTCATAGGAAGACAATCTCTCCCTCCTCCTTGTTTCTCTCTCCCTCTTTCTTACTTTTTTTTTTGTCTTCTGTCGCCTGTAGTCACTTAGCTGTATCTTTCTCTCTCTCTTTCCCCCTATGATTTAGATTAATTATTTCATCCTACCACAACAATAGATATTCATCTCTTGCATCCCTCTTACCTTCAGGTACCCCTTCATTTCTAATCCCCCTTTTGCCTCTAATTGAAATTATAAGTGTTAGGGTTCAACCTCTAACTTTAGCAATTCGAATTGCAGCAAACATTAGAGCTGGGCACATTATTTTAACCCTAATTGGTGACTTCTTATCACGTATATTTTCCATCTCCTCCTGCCCCACTTTCGTAACTAAGTATATAGTGTCACACACAGCAACAACACAAAACAATGATAACGATTTCTGATATTGGCAGAAGGCTAAACATCTTCAGTGATAGCCATAAAATACATAAGATTAAATCGATGCAGCAATATATTACAGGTATTTATTTTATAGACATTCGTAACATACATGAAGGAAAGAAAAGAAACGAAATTATCTTCAAACCAGATAACTTGTTCGGAATATATTCAACAGAGTGAACTCCGCAGGAATACCCAAGGAATAATGTTAAACAGGGCAATGGATTAAATCTACTCTCCGTTAACTCAGAACGTAAAGAACTGGATCCCAAAAATGATGAATGGCAAAGATGACCATGGTGACATTTGAATTCAGAGCGCGGAATTAGGACAAATAGCGAAAGGCATTTTATCTTTGCCTTGATGAGGTCGGAAGGGTTCAATCGTAACCCATTCCTCTTTAGGTACGACTGTTGCCGATTTCAGAGAGAGAGAGAAGACTCGTTATCAGATCTGGACTTGTAGTTGATTTATCGACCCCGAAAGGATAAAAGACAAAAGTTGACCACGACAGGTTTTGAACTTCGTGTAGCGTGTAGAGAACTGGAACGAATATAGCGACGCTCTAAAGACTCTACCGAGTAATTCTATACTAAGCATCTATGAAAACTCCACTCCGGTGGGATTTGAATTTAAGATGCAAACAGACAATCACAGTCAAGCGCTCCACCGGCTGAAAGAAAGGATAAAAACACCAGCATTTGACAGGTAATCTGTTTATCAACCTCAGAAAGATGACAACCCTGATCGACCCCGGAGAGATTCGACCTTGTTTTTACAACTATCTGGGGTTGACAATGTAAAGGGATCAATCAGGCGCTAGAGCCGATCACATCAAATGACTATATTATATATTCACTCTTTCCGCCAACTTTTAAGGATAATTTGTTTACAACATCTGTATTTCGAAACAAGTTGTCAGAATGTGCTCGCCTCTGTGTCACATCCAAGGAAGCGGATGAACGAATAAATATAACGAAGATAATGGACATCATTGTTTTGGTTAGAATAATGATTAATTATTTATACAGATACAAAATCAGAATTTTGTAAGGTGAACGTATAAGATGACTGCATTCTATAGTTGACTGGGCGGAGGTAAAGAATACGTACACCACCTGTTTTCGGCGTAACAAAAACCCTGGCCCTAACCCTAACCACTGGGTGTGCGTATTCTTTAATTTCGCCAGTTGACTGATATATATATATATATATATGTATATGTATGTATGTATTTTTTATAGATCCAGGAAATGGAAAAAGTAATGTCGACTTCGGCGAAATTCGAAATTTGAATGTAGAGGGCCAACGTGAGACCATCTACACAGACACTCGACCTACTAGAAATAGCAACCAAACTTCAATTGAATTACAGTCTTAAAATAGAGGCTACAATGTAGTCTGTGATATGCAAAAGGACAGGATTGTCACAGTTGTTTCATTTCGATCAGAGATGACCTGAGGAGAAATAACAATAAAATACAGATGGCCTCTGGACCAACGCTGTTTTTCTGCCATTTCATTAGTTCATAATAATGATGATGATGGTGATTTTTTAATTTTTCTTGCTTTTTGTAATCAGGGCTCATTCAAGAATACAAAACGTGTAACCGAAAAGGTAATAAAACGGGTCGTGTGGAGGAATACAAATACGTAGTTATATAAAGACAACAAATAAAGCAAAGCTGTTATGAGATACATACATAGGGGCAAGGTAAAAATTGGACAAAAATAATACACAGAATAACAGACAGATTTTAGAAAAATATAAATCAATGAATGTAAATAAATAGAAATATAGGTAAACTCCCGCACCATACACAGGTGAGAAACCGCCACCAAAGCTCACCTTACACTGGTCCTACCCGAACGTACAAAAAGTAGCTTCGTGCATTTTTTTTCTTTCGATCAGCCAAGTTGTGCGGAGCCCCTTTCGTTTTATGGTGCATAAACTCTTCAAAAGACCCAGCGCGGTCTTTATTAAGAATCAGTGTGGGGGGTGTTTGGCACTGTCCCACCGTCATTTCGCTTCTAACACAGACACAAGGTTACAAATGTATAGTCGAGAGAGTGAAGTTGAACTCAGCTGGGTTTGAACTCAGAACATAAATAACATGACGCATTTCATTAATGTCAAGCGCTCTACCGATTGTGCTATTTACTACCCTCAGATAATTTTTATTTTTATTACTATTACTCTAAAGTCAAGGCTGGTAGTATGTATAATTAAAACACGTTGTAATTAATTAATCTGTCGACACATCGAAACAGCCAATGAGCAGAAATAGTAGCAAAATTTTCCTCAAAATTTTCCCATCGTTTAAGATGAGGGGGGAAAAAAAACATACATTAGATAATGTCCTAGTTACCCTTAGAATACGAGATGGTCATGGCTGGACAACTTTTGATCATAGATTAGTTTGATGAAAGCTGATCCGAAGCGAAACAACAACCGAAGAGAGCCTCTGTCAGGCGGTCATTCGATCTGCTAGAAAGAGCAGCAAAATCTCATTCAAATTAAACTATCTAGAAATAGGATGAATACATTAGACTAGACACTGCTTGAAATAATAATAATGATGATGATGATGATGGACAGAATGGTCACGGTTAGAATGGCTTTGATCTCAGAACTGCTTGATTATGGTTGACATAGAATTAAAGAAAAGAAAATAATAAACAGGGATGGATGTTTCGCATTTCATAATTTGTATTTCATTTTCGCATCACTTGGAGTAAGGTAGTTCACACACACACGTGTGTGATTCATTACATATACCTAAAGCTCCAGGTAAATATAAATATATCTAATGGGAAGATATTGAGGGACCATAACATTCATGTTTTTCTAAATGAGATGAAACTGAGAGGAGATTCTAACAAGGTGGAGTGGCTGGTCATTACCAAAGGGTCTACAGAGGGGTTTATCTCTACGCATTCATAAAACTGACTAATTAATTCATCAGCAAACAATTAAAATATGTATGACCAAGGAGGGAGCCTCTGCGCAGTCGCCCAACCTGCTAGGAATAGCAACCAAATCTCTCCTAAATTACATCCTGCTGTCTTAGAAAAGGGAACTATTGAGATGAAGTAAATAATCGCAGACACCAGTAAAAAAAAAAAAATCGAGGTGGCCACGGCTAGAATGTCTTTGATAAGAAGTTTACTTATTCGTAGCTGACCTGGTTGACAAGAGAACCATGACAAGCCGCAATCATTAAATAATGGTGATGCAGTGGTGACAATGATGACCCTGCAAAGCAGTTGGTTAAACAACATCTAAACAACTGCGGGAAGCAAAAAGCTGGGTTATTTACGATGAAGCGAAGACTATTGTTATCCCTGGATCTAAACATGTTTTCTGACATTGGCACCAGGCCAACATTTTGTATGACAAGAATATATATATTTCTTTATTGCCCACAAGGGGCTAAACATAGAGAGGACAAACAAGGACAGACAAAGGGATTAAGTCGATTATATCGACCCCCCAGTGCGAAACTGGTACTTTTATTTATCGACCCCGAAAGGATGAAAGGCAAAGTCGACCTCGGCCAAGAATATATAGTCGATTAAAGTGACCCTGGTACATGCCTGGTACTTATTTTATCGAGGTGGTGAGGTGGCAAAAATGTTAGCATGCCAGGCGAAATGCTTAGCGGTATTCCGTCTGCCGTTACGTTCTGAGTTCAAATTCCACCGAGGTCGACTTTGCCTTTCATCCTTTCGGGGTCGATAAATTAAGTACCAGTTATGCACTGGAGTCGATGTAATCGACTTAATACCTATGTCTGTCCTTGTTTGTCCGCTCTGTGTTTAGCCCCTTGTGGGTAATAAAGAAATAGGTATTTCGTCTGTCTTTACGTTCTGAGTTCAAATTCCGCCGAGGTCGACTTTGCCTTTCATCCTTTCGGGGTCGATAAATTAAGTACCAGTTATGCACTTAATACCTATGTCTGTCCTTGTGGGCAATAAAGAAATAGGTACTTATTTTATCGATTCCATCCTCCACCAGAAAGACTAGATCCGGGCTCGATTTGAACTCAGAACAACATAAAACGGCAAACTGAAAATACCGAGAAAGCATCTCTCTTGTTCGACGCTCAATCGATTCTCGCCGACTCCTTTGTCTTTTCCTATAAATAAGAAAATGATAAAAACGCATTGTCCATTTCTCTTTTAATCAGAAGGGTAATTTATTAAAAGAGGAAGAAGTGGCTTCAGCATAGTTAATCTGATTGTCATTTAACAGCAGCCACCAAAGTCACAGTTTATTCTTCTGCGGGTGACTTTTTGTTATTTTAAAAGACTTCGCCATCCACACATAAACAGAGTTAACGTAATGAGAGAGAGAGAGAGACAGACAGACCGTGAGAGAGGGGGAGGTAGAGAGAGACAGGCAGACAGCGAGAGAGGGGGAGGGAGAGAGACAGACATACACAGAGACAGGGGAGGGAGAGAGAGATAGAGTAATACTAAACAGAGAGAACGAAGCAGCTGTCCGTCACACTCACACCTCTACACCATTCTATCTCCCTTTCACTCTCTCACTGTCTCAGTTTTTCTCTCTCTCTCTCTCCTTCACTCACACTCTAGTACAGCTTTTCTTTCTCTCTCTTTCACTCACACTCTAGCTTAGTTTCTTTCTCTCTCTCTCTCTCTCTCTAGCTTAGTTTCTTTCTCTCTCTTACTCTCTTTATCTCAAAGACATATTTCTTAGAGATAAAGAAAGCGAAAATACATAACTTAGTGTAATACAGTCAACAATGTAATAGGTAAATACATTTAAATATTTTTTTAAAAAAACACCAACAACAACAATAAAAAGTCGAAAATAAAATGTTTCATTTTTTTTGGTTCGGAACTTACCTGAAGCAAACTCTTGTCGAGGAAGAGTTTATGCATAGCGTGAGTAGTTAAATAAATAACAAGACAACGAAGGAGTCACAAAGTCGGTTGACAGTCGCCATAACACACATGACGTCATTTGCACGTCGTTGGCTGTTCGCTACTCTTATGTTAGAGAGCTCTGGCGACGTTGCTTGCTTGGCTTCGTATGCTTGTTCTATGTGTGTGGATCTGTGTTTGGCCTTGTGACAGCAATCACGGTTGACCTAAACATTTCTAGCCAACGACGGTGTGCCTCTACCTACGCACTCGATCGATCCGCTAGAAACAACAGCCAAGTTCAATACAAATCATACCTTAAAATCCTTGTTTTAGCCTTGATTGATTGAGTAGATCTATATTATTATGAAAGACGTTCGGATCTTTTCGGTTTGAACGGCAGTTTTTTAAAATTTCCACGTAACTAAACACTTTTAAACTTCGTATACTGGTAGAATGTGTTTATAAAACATCTTTTTCTCTTGGCTTTATTGAGAAAATTCTAGAGTTTGTAAGATATTTGTTGTTGTTTTTCTTCAATTTCAACCAATCAATGACGTCTATTGAGGTTCTATACAAATCATACCTTAAAATCCTGTTTTAGCCTTGATTGATTGAGTAAAACCTATATTATGAAAGATGTTCGGATCTTTTCGGTTTGAACGGCAGTTTTTTAAAATAATTCCACGTAACTAAACACTTTTAAACTTCGTATACTGGTAGAATGTGTTTATAAAACATCTTTTTCTCTTGGCTTTATTGAGAAAATTCTAGAGTTTGTAAGATATTTGTTGTTGTTTTTCTTCAATTTCAACCAATCAATGACGTCTATTGAGGTTTTATACAAATCATACCTTAAAATCCTGTTTTAGCCTTGATTGATTGAGTAAAACCTATATTATGAAAGATGTTCGGATCTTTTCGGTTTGAACGGCAGTTTTTTAAAATAATTTCCACGTAACTAAACACTTTTAAACTTCGTATACTGGTAGAATGTGTTTATAAAACATCTTTTTCTCTTGGCTTTATTGAGAAAATTCTAGAGTTTGTAAGATATTTGTTGTTGTTTTTCTTCAATTTCAACCAATCAATGACGTCTATTGAGGTTTTATACAAATCATACCTTAAAATCCTGTTTTAGCCTTGATTGATTGAGTAAAACCTATATTATGAAAGATGTTCGGATCTTTTCGGTTTGAACGGCAGTTTTTTAAAATAATTTCCACGTAACTAAACACTTTTAAACTTTGTATACTGGTAGAATGTGTTTATAAAACATCTTTTTCTCTTGGCTTTATTGAGAAAATTCTATAGTTTGTAAGATATTTGTTGTTGTTTTTCTTCAATTTCAACCAATCAATGACGTCTATTGAGGTTTTATACAAATCATACCTTAAAATCCTGTTTTAGCCTTGATTGATTGAGTAAAACCTATATTATGAAAGATGTTCGGATCTTTTCGGTTTGAACGGCAGTTTTTTAAAATAATTTCCACGTAACTAAACACTTTTAAACTTTGTATACTGGTAGAATGTGTTTATAAAACATCTTTTTCTCTTGGCTTTATTGAGAAAATTCTATAGTTTGTAAGATATTTGTTGTTGTTTTTCTTCAATTTCAACCAATCAATGACGTCTATTGAGGTTTTATACAAATCATACCTTAAAATCCTGTTTTAGCCTTGATTGATTGAGTAAAACCTATATTATGAAAGATGTTCGGATCTTTTCGGTTTGAACGGCAGTTTTTTAAAATAATTTCCACGTAACTAAACACTTTTAAACTTTGTATACTGGTAGAATGTGTTTATAAAACATCTTTTTCTCTTGGCTTTATTGAGAAAATTCTAGAGTTTGTAAGATATTTGTTGTTGTTTTTCTTCAATTTCAACCAATCAATGACGTCTATTGAGGTTTTATACAAATCATACCTTAAAATCCTGTTTTAGCCTTGATTGATTGAGTAAAACCTATATTATGAAAGATGTTCGGATCTTTTCGGTTTGAACGGCAGTTTTTTAAAATAATTTCCACGTAACTAAACACTTTTAAACTTTGTATACTGGTAGAATGTGTTTATAAAACATCTTTTTCTCTTGGCTTTATTGAGAAAATTCTAGAGTTTGTAAGATATTTGTTGTTGTTTTTTCTTCAATTTCAACCAATCAATGACGTCTATTGAGGTTTTATACAAATCATACCTTAAAATCCTGTTTTAGCCTTGATTGATTGAGTAAAACCTATATTATGAAAGATGTTCGGATCTTTTCGTTTGAACGGCAGTTTTTTAAAATAATTTCCACGTAACTAAACACTTTTAAACTTTGTATACTGGTAGAATGTGTTTATAAAACATCTTTTTCTCTTGGCTTTATTGAGAAAATTCTATAGTTTGTAAGATATTTGTTGTTGTTTTTCTTCAATTTCAACCAATCAATGACGTCTATTGAGGTTTTATACAAATCATACCTTAAAATCCTGTTTTAGCCTTGATTGATTGAGTAAAACCTATATTATGAAAGATGTTCGGATCTTTTCGGTTTGAACGGCAGTTTTTTAAAATAATTTCCACGTAACTAAACACTTTTAAACTTTGTATACTGGTAGAATGTGTTTATAAAACATCTTTTTCTCTTGGCTTTATTGAGAAAATTCTAGAGTTTGTAAGATATTTGTTGTTGTTTTTCTTCAATTTCAACCAATCAATGACGTCTATTGAGGTTTTATACAAATCATACCTTAAAATCCTGTTTTAGCCTTGATTGATTGAGTAAAACCTATATTATGAAAGATGTTCGGATCTTTTCGGTTTGAACGGCAGTTTTTTAAAATAATTTCCACGTAACTAAACACTTTTAAACTTCGTATACTGGTAGAATGTGTTTATAAAACATCTTTTTCTCTTGGCTTTATTGAGAAAATTCTATAGTTTGTAAGATACTTGTTTTGTTTTTTTTTTCTTCAATTTCAACCAATCAATGACGTCTATTGAGGTGAAAACATTCTGTGCCGTATGAATATGTCCCTCGTTTAAGAAACAGATTGGGTTTATTTACATTTCTGAAGAAAAAAAGATACCCTTCCCTCCACCCCTAACCCTAAAACAGATTGAAATGCAATAGATCGATACTAGGGTCATAATTATGGGTGACAATTTCATATGACACCGCTAGAAAAAAATGCCGTTCAAACCGAAAAGATCCCCTTAAAATCTTGTTTTAGCCTTGATTGATTGAGTAGATCTTATATTATGAAAGATGTTTCATTTGTGATTGATAATCCCGCCTTTTATTCAGACGTAGTACATCTAAAACTACGGGATCACCTGAAGAATCGTTTCATCACCCCTCACTGAATATTTGTATTAAAGAGGATAATTATCCTTCGTGTGAAAATTTAAAGTTAAAACATATATATATATATATATACTAGCAGTATCGCCCGGTGTTGCTTGGGTTTGTTTCGACCCGCTGGAATTGGAATTTTTGAAAAGTAAAAATTTTGCATTATGTAGCTTGTTATTGTGTTCAATTGAACATTTTTCTGGTTGAAATACACCGAAACGTGGTGACACAGCAGTGAAAAAATGGTAAAAAATAGGGATTTTCATAGAAAAAAGCAGCTTTTTGATGTAAATAATTTTTGGTGTTAACATGGTCCGATTTGAATTTTATCTTCTACGGAAGGAAGAGCAACCCTTCTATCATCCTCTCAATTTTGGTCAACTTGCGCCACAGGGTCTCGGAGGAGATAGTGTTAGTTGAAGGCTACCAAACCTGCCGCACACAGACAACTTCAGCTTTATATAGAGATAATACACATACATACACACACATGTATGTATGTATATATGTACATCTGTCCACTTCTTGCCATATTTTTATCCTTCACTTCCTACACACACACACACACACCTTCTTAGCTTCCAAATTCTTTCTTTCATCAATTGACAACTGAAGTACAATTTTGTTTTCAATTTTGTTTACAATAATGTTTCAGTATACGAAGTTTCAAATTGTTTAGTTAACTAGAAAATTCCGTCAAAAAGAAAAGATCCCGCTCTCCAATTAATACTACCAAAATTTAGCGACAGAAAGTAAATTAAAAACCAATTTACCTTTTCTGTTGAGTTATGGCAATTCGACCGTCGGTGTGTGTTTGCAAATGTGTTCGAATGAGAAAGTGAATTGTGTTTGGAAACTTTTTACTAATAACAAACACACACTTCTGTGTGTGTTTGAGTGTTTGTATGTAGTTGTTTAAAACGTTTGTATTTGTCACTGTCATATATGTATATGTTTGCGTGTGTATGTGTGCGTGTGAGGAATGGCAAACCAGATAGATAGAGCGCAAAGTTCTTTTGAAGTTCGCGCTCCGTTTGTGTGTGTGTGTGCATGCTTTAGGTGTACGTAGATATGTGTTTTTGTGTGTGTGTCACTGAAGCCATACATTCATATATACATACATAACCTCTCTTCTTTTCTCTCTCAGTCACTCACTACAAAAAGTGAATAAAAAAAGTTCAGTTATCTCTGTCTTTCACACATACACACACAGTACAACATTACTCTCTCTGTCTCTTTACACACACTAGCAAAAGCACTTCACTTACACACCACACTTTCTGTGTCGCACACCCCATCAAACACAGACACACACACACACTCATGCATGCACACATGTACAACAATGCTTCCGATCCACACCAACTTCAAAAGAACTTCTCGAAAAAAAACGGAGGAAAGCATTTGAAATGAGAGAGGCAATCGTATATGTATATGTTTGCGTGTCTATGTGTGTGTACACTTGCAAAGAGAAAGTAGCAGAAAGTGTGGTAATAGTTTGAGTGAAGCAATTGAAATTAGGGAGGCAAATCGTAAAATATTTACTTTTCTCGAATTTTTACCTAATTGGGGGTCAAATTGAAAAAACTTTATATGCCATGACCCAATCGAATCTACTTCGAAAAATCATAGGTAAATTCCAATTGAAGAAATTGTATATTGTATTAAAAACAAACATGGTAACAGGCAGAGAAAATCTGCCTTTTATCATAAGACTAGCAGAGATACCCGGCGTTGCCCGGTTACATTCAATAGAAGAATTAGACTTTTCTGTTATATATATATATATATGGATACACACACACACACACACACAAATATATGTATATTAATATAAATACATGAAAGTACATGAAGTTTGTTAAAAAAAAGGAGATCATGTATATATCTCCTGGCTGTTGAGATTATAACACCTCGTTGTAAACAATGTTCCTTGTTTTTCCTTGTGGAGCATATACAAAAAGGTTTCTTTTGGTTCCTACTCTTGAGCAGCCAACATACAGTTGCCTATACGAGAAGCAGGGCTCTTCCAAGAGAAGACCAGCTACGGAGAGGGTTTGACCCTGAGATTTGTTAATGGACATGGCAAAGCTGACACGAAGGGGGAATTGCAGTCTTCTGAATGTAAATGGAATTTCTGCTCCTGATGGAGTAAGAGGAAATCTTGGAATAAAGACGTCATCACCTTTTCCACATCAAGAAAGAATGATCGCCTCGATAACGTGTGACATCATTTTCTTTATCACCAGTCGTGTTCCATTGCAAAGTCTTGGTGGTTCCAGATTGCGGAGTAGCATTACAGGAGTTCCAACTTTAAGTGATAATATGTGTGGAGGTAGTCGAGGAGGGTCCAGTGAATTGAGAAATTCAGGAGGATAGTTCACAACTTCATTTATATCTGGAATTGTATCAACAGACTTGTAAGTGTGTATAGTGCCGAGAAGAAAATGCATTAGCTGTTGATTAATTTTGTTAACAGCGACGTTTTTTGGAGCTAATATTGCTCTTTCACACAGCCAATTGTGATTTTGGTAGTTTTGTGTGAAGTTGGGAAAGACTTTGTTTTTGAGGTCATCTACAGAATTAACAACAGAGGAAAATGACCACACTTCCATTTGTCCTGCAGCATCGAGAAGCATCTTGCCTTCACCAAGTGTCAAAATGTCCTGTGCAAACTTTGTGGACATTTGTCGCCGTGTAGCTGAGCTCTCATGTTAGTGGTGAGACTAAAGATTGTAACATGATGCCACAAGGTAGAGGACTTTAGGCATGCTTGAACTTCATCAGCTCTAGTGCCTTTCGGAATGACAGGAAGAGTTTGCCTGAAATCACCTGACAACAGAAGCGTTACACCTCCCATTGGAGCCTGACAGTCTCGGATGTCTTTCAGGGCTCTATCTAATGCTTCCAAAGCTCCCTTGTGAGCCATAGTGCACTCATCTCAGACAATTACATAACACATTTTAAGTACTTGTCCGTGATCTGAGCTTTTGTTGATGTTGCATGAAGGCATTTCGGATGCTGCTAAATTGAGAGTGAGTTTAAAAGTTGAGTGTGCTGTCCTGCCACCGGGTAACAAAGTAGCTGCAATGCCAGAGGAGGCTACAGCTACTGCAATGTCCTGATGGTACCTAACTTTTGCAAGGAGAAGGTTTGTAATAAATGTTTTTCCTGTCCCTCCAGGAGCATCGAGGAAGAAGATTCGTCCCTCGTGTTGGCGTACACTGTTAAGAATAGTTCTGTAGGCCTGCAGCTGGTCTGGAAGTAATTTAGGCTCATTTTCAACAATGTACTTTGAAAGCGCTTGAGTGTCGTAGGTTGTTTCACGAATGACAGCAGTGGGAAGGCTATTTGACCCTGACCTGAATGCTTGTGACAGGCCATATGTCGACAATTCATTTCCACCCAGTTTAGCAATTCAGTCTTCAATGTCAATGAGTGTTTTGTTATAGATTTCATTGCTGATACCCTCCATGTCAGGATAGAGCAGTTGAGCTTGGCGCTGAAGGGGACAATGTTTTTGAGATTCTGGTTCGAATGTAAGGCAGGTTTGAAAGTGTTCCCAACAGTTATTAGTTGTAGTGGTAGAGTGTTTATGCTGAATATGTACGTATACATGTATATATATGTATATATGCCTGTATATATGTACAAAATCCACTGAGAAGGCTTTTGTTGGTCTGAAGCTACAGCAGAAGACACATGCCAAGTCACCACACAGTGGGATTGAACCCAGGACCATGTGTTTGGAACGTAGTTTGTTACCACACAGCCACACCTGCCCCTATGTATGTGTGTGTGTGTGCGTATGTGTGTATGGGTAGATATATTATGCATGTATCATCATCATCATCATCATCATCGTTTAACGTCCGCTTTCCATGCTAGCATGGGTTATGTGTATATATATGTGTACATATTACATGTACATCTATATATATACATCTACACATAAAATACAAAATATAAAGTTATATCTTGATATCTCTAGTGATAACAATACTCAAAATATATAACAGACTGGAATTGTAGGCCCGTCTCTTGCAATTTCGATCAATTGGATCTTGTCCTCCCTCTTGTATAGAAGTGTACAGCTGCAGCGAAATCCATTTTTGGACTTTCTTCTATCGAAGGCATTTTAACAAAAATGCTTCCGTAAAGACGGTGAAAATATTGTCAATTTCCCCAAACAGGGACACAATTCAATTTTTAAACAATAACCAAAGCCCCTTCTCTGAAAGGGGGAGGGTTACGGTTTACAATTATTTAACAAATGCAACACAACAATGTCTCCCTGACGAGGAACCAACAAACGTGATTACAATAGTCAAACAGTAATAACCCATGCTAGCATGGAGAACGGACGTTAAACGATGATGATGATGAACAAACCTTTTTAATTTATCCCCATTTATGTGAAACCACTTATTCAAGTTCAAGTCATTGATGCAATTTTATATGAATTGCTAACACACACACACACATAATAAGGGTGAAAAATTGAATATTAATTTGATTAATATGAATTGAAAACCAGTGGTGTAGCATATAAGACCATAGCAGATCTTCCTCTAGCAAAAAGGATGACCACTATTAATGGCTCATCCCTGTTATATAATACTTTCACTTTCACTTGCAAAGAGAAAGTAGGAGAAAGTGTGTTGGTAATAGCAGGAGTAAAGCACTTGAAATGAGAGAGGCAAATCGTAAAATATTTACTTTTCTCAAATTTTTGCTTAATTGGGGGTCAAATTGAAAAAAACTTTATATGCCATGACCCAATCGAATCTACTTCGAAAAATCATAGGTAAATTCCAATTGAAGAAATTCTATATTGTAGAATTGTATTAAAAACGAACATGGTAACAGGCAGAGAAAAATCTGCCTTTGATCCTAAGAGATAAGATAAGAGATACTGTTTCAGAAACTAATTGAAGCTACAATAATTCATGATTTTTTATTTTTTTAGTTACTTTTTTCAGTCATCGAACTGCGGCTACACTTGAAGCACCGTCTTGAAGGGTTTTGATCGAACAAATCAACCCGCTTATTCTATCGTTCATTTTTGCCGAACTGCTAAGTTATGGGGGTGTAAACAAATGAAGTTTACCAAGCGGGGTGGGTCGGGGAGAGAGACACATACATACGACGGGCTTCTTTCAGTTTCCGTCAATCAAATCCACTCACAAGGCATTGGTCGGCCCGGGGCGTATAGAAGGCACTTACTAAAGATGCCACATGAGACTAAACCCGGAACCATGTGGTTGAGAACCAAACATCTTAGCACACAGGCATGCATAAAAATAGGCATAAATATAAAATGTCGACTTCCGAATACCTCATAATAAACAACTATAAAATGGAAACTCCGACAACAAACACACTACAAAATGGTGACCCTTGAATAGTCGAACTAGCATAGAACACAGCCTACATCCAAACAACCACAAAATGATGATGACCCAGCATGCAAGGCAAGCTTATAGATGCCAGGCACCATTAGCATTACACTTGTAATTGACTGACATGAATAATGATGAAGACTAACGATAGATGAATCATGCTTGAACAGAACTGATAACAGGAAAAAACGATGAAAATTATGCTGTTTTGCACGATATACTTACATTCACAAACAGAGACTTATGGCACCTGACTGCTATTTCTAACAAATCTCCGAGTTCTCATTGTGGTTTCGATTCCTGGACCGGGCAACTCGTGTTCCTGAACAAAGCACTTCATTTCACATTGCTCCAGTTCACTCAGCTGGCAAAAACGAGTAACTGCTAGATCTCACCATGCATGCAACCTTCGGCTGTCATCTGCTGATGTGCTACAGAACTGGTCCAGGAACTTTTGATAAAGCCTCATACATAAACTATCAGAGTCTATTTAGTAAACTACATCCTCACAAACCAATTTATGACTTTGTGTCAATGTCAGAATTTATTATTGTTGCTTGGCAGAATTTGAATGTTTCCTTTTACACTGAGTTCAAGTCTCACCAAGGTCAACTTTTCTTTTTATTTTTGTGAGGTTGATATAATAAAATACCAGTCAAGTACTGGGGTCATTTGAATCAATTAAACTCTCCTTATAAATTTCTGGCCTTGTGCCTATATTAAAAACAGCTATTTTTGAGGAGTGGCTGTGTGGTAAATAGCTTGCTACCAACCACATGGTTCCGGGTTCAGTCCCACTGCGTGGCATCTTGGGCAAGTGTCTTCTGCTATAGCCCCGGGCCGACCAATGCCTTGTGAGTGGATTTGGTAGACGGAAACTGAAAGAAGTCTGTCGTATATATGTATATATATATATATATATGTGTGTGTGTGTGTTCGTCCCCCTAGCATTGCTTGACAACCGATGCTGGTGTGTTTATGTCCCCGTTACTTAGCGGTTCGGCAAAAGAGACTGATAGAATAAGTACTGGGCTTACAAAGAATAAGTCCCAGGGTCGATTTGCTCGACTAAAGGTGGTGCTCCAGCATGGCCGCAGTCAAATGACTGAAACAAGTAAAAGAGAGTAAGGGTGGTGGATTGGAAGATTTGAGTGTTGGGGAAGGTGCCTTACCGTTTTTGTTCTGGCTTTTTATATTGCAAGTTCGAATCTTGCTCCAGTCAACTTTTTGTCCTTTCAAGCTCGATAAAATAACCCCCAGTCAAGCACTGGGATTAATATAAATGATTATACCCCTACCTCCAGATTTCAGGCCTTGTGTCTATGTAACAAACCATTAGGAATGGCCGTACACAGGCAGAAACATTAGCACACCGGGCAAAATGCTTATTTCGTCTGCCGCTACGTTCTGAGTTCAAATTCCACCGAGGTCGACTTTGCTTTTCATCCTTTCGAGGTTGATTAAATAAGCACCAGTTACGCACTGGGGTCGATGTAATCGACTTAATCTGTTTGTCTGTCCTTGTTTGTCCCCACTGTGTGTAGTAAAGAAATAAGTATTTTGTCTGCCGCTACGTTCTGAGTTCAAATTCCACCGAGGTCGACTTTGCTTTTCATCCTTTCAGAGTCAATTAAATAAGTACCAGTTACGCACTGGGGTCGATATAATTGACTTAATCCGTTTGTCTGTCCTTGTTTGTCCCCTTGTGGGTAGTAAAGAAACAAGTATTTCATCTGCTGCTACGTTCTGAGTTCAAATTCTGCTGAGGTTGACTTTGCTTTTCATCCTTTTGGGGTCAATTAAATAAGTACCAGTTAGGCACTGGGGTCGATATAATTGACTTAATCCGTTTGTCTGTCCTTCTTTGTCCCCACTGTGTGTAGCCCCTTGTGGACAGTAAAGAAATAAGATTCAGCAGAGTACTGGACAAAATGCCAGCTCTTTATATTCTGAATTCAAATCTCACTGAAACCAACTTTGCTTATCATCCTTCTAGTATCACGAAAATAAGGCACTAGTCAAGCACTGGAGTTGATATAATTGACAAATCCTCAAATTTCTGACTTTGTCCCTATGTTAGAAGTTTTTATTGTGAGAGACTGAAAACAGTCTGTGTTAATGAAAAAAATAAAAAAATAAATGCGCCCTTTTAAAGCCTAGCCAGGCTCATGGGCCCGTTTCTGTTTCTGTGCCGTATGTTTTCCCCCCAGCTGGACGGGACGCCAGTTCATCGCAGCGTTACTCAACAGGGGTCGCCACCTGCCAGAGCCTCGTGGAGCTTGAGGTGTTTTTGCTCAATAAACACACACAACACCTGGTCTGGGAATCAAAATCGCGATCCTCCGTCTGCAAGTCCACTGCGCCATTTTAAAGCCTAGCCAGGCTCATGGGCCCGGTTTCCTGGTTTCTATGGCGTATGTGTTCCCCAGCAGGACGGGACGCTAGTCCATCGCAGCGTTACTCATTTTTGCCAGCTGAGTGGACTGGAGCAATGTGAAATGAAGTGCTTTGCTCAAGAACATGAGTTGCCCAGTCCAGGAATCGAAACCACAATCTTACGATCATGATGCTGACACCCTAACCACTAAGCCACGTGTTTATGAAAACTGCAAGATAATTTGGATTTCCCAGATGTTGCTAATACCCCTAGTAAAAACATATATATCATGTTAACATTACTGAAAAATGTTACTAATGGTTGTGTGGTTAAAAAAAAATGCTTTCTAATCACTTAGTTTCGGGTTCAGTCCCACTGTGTGGCACCTTGTGTGTCTTCTACTATGTTCTTCAGTTGACCAAAACCTTATGAGTAGATTTAGAAGGCAGAAACAGAAAGAAGTCTGTTTGTTTGTTTATATCATCATCATTTAATGCCTGTTGTCCATGTATGGGTTGGACAGTTTGACCAGGACTGGTAGGCTGGAAGGCTGCACCAGACTCCAGTCTGATGTGTGTGTGTGAGTGTGTGTCTATGTATGTATGGATACATGCATGCGTGTATGAATTATGTATGTATGTAGGCATGCATGTATCTAAGCACACACAGATATACTGTGTTTTTGTGTATCCTAACATAGATGTCCTTTGTTTCCATAAAAGCATGTCCAGGCATGGGGAAAAACTTCTTTGCTTGAAAACAGGCAAGGAATGGCATTTTGCTGTAAAAACATATGCTTCAATGAATACCATCTAACCTATGTAAAAATGGACAGTAAAACGATGAGAATAATGATGAAACCAATTTTCCAATATAATCTTTTACATCAGCAGTATGACATCCAGTAGTTAGGGCAGCGGACTTGCGGTCGTAGGATCGCGGTTTTGATTCCCAGACCGGGCATTGTGAGTGTTTATTGAGTGAAACCACCTAAAGCTCCACGAGGTTCTGGCAGGGGTAGGTGATTAACCCTGCTGTACTCTTTCACCACAACTTTCTCTCACTCTTTCTTCCTGTTTCTGTTGTACCTGTATTTCAAAGGGCCAGCCTTGTCACACTCTGTGTCACGCTGAATCTCCTTGAGAACTACGTTAAGTGTACACGTGTCTGTGGAGTGCTCAGCCACTTGCACGTTAAATGAGCTGCGATGTCAATCGTGCCATCCTGTATCGGCCTTTGCCTTTCCGTTGGTTAACATCAGTGGCACGGAGAGGGGAGGCTGGTATGCATTGGCAACTGCAGGTCTTCCATCAGCAACCTTGCCCAGACTTGTACCTCGGAGGGTAACTTTCTAGGTGCAATTCCATGGTCATTCTTGACCGAAGGACGTCACTATCACAATTGCAATGACATTCAGCATACAGAACCAATGACTTAAAATTAACAGTGCAGTTTTTAATTAGGGTTGTAATTTAAGTTATGAGCACGATTTGTCAGTAGTCCCCTCTTACTCTGTGGTGTCCCCTACAATGGAAGATATGAAACAAGGAAGAAAAAAGAAAATAAATTGTCTGAGAGTAAAATAAAGCAAATATTTCAAAAACATCAATTTTTTTGTTAAAAAAAAAATGTTTATTTAAATTAAATTTTTTTGAATCCTTTGAAGCACACATATTTACAATTGTCCCTTATTAGATTAGGGAGAGCAAGAATATTATAAATAAACATTTATTCAAAATTATTGGATTCTCCTGAAAGACTTTTGGCGTCACCCTACAAAGAAAAATCCAAAAGTAAATACATTCACTAATTCCATGACTTTTAAATATATGTACATACATATATACATGTTTATATATGTATATATACATATATATTCACGCACATATATATATATAATTATATATGAGCATGTATATATGTATGTGTGTGTGCGCATGTGTATATATAATTGTATTTATGTATGTATATAATATCTATGTATGTGTGTATATATATATATATATATATATATATATATATATAGATGTATATGTATATATATGTATATAGAGTATCATCTGTGCCAGGCTATTTGTACAAATTCTCTGGAATCTCAACGTTCGACATACTTTATCAATTTGTACTCTTGCACTCTGGTTACCATCAAAGATCTCAGGGCATACAAAACCTGGTAGGATAATAAAACTAAATGCAACAAAACCCATCAATTATAGCCTCACATAATCACAAGCACCCATATGTTTGTCCCTCTTCTAGTTACATACTCGGGATGATTAAAATTCAGTATTGCAAGATAAAATGGTTGTTAGTATGATGCTTGCAAACTTAGTATATATTTCCCCAAAAATTATTGAGACAAGCACGGTCATATGTTTCACTTCACAATTGCATCATTATACGTTGAATTCTACTGTATAGCTCCTCAAGCAAAAGACCTGTATATAAAGCTTTATGGTAGATTTTAGAGAAGTGTACCTGCTCTTGAGAGGTAGACATAATCTGTCACCAAGTCTAACACCACCACCACCGGACACTATGCGTCCAGTCTGTTGCAAGCATTTGATCAAGTTCTCTGATTTCATTCATTTTTCTCACACCAATCTTTTACTTAACTAAGCCACAGAGAATTTAATAATAACAAAATACTACCTATTATGATGATGATTATAGTGAAGTAGACTAGGCTATCAATACTGAAATGATTTTGTGAGGAACACAGCATACAACCAGGTGAGACACTTTACAGAAGTGGTTTTGCCTATCTTCCTACTGTAAACAAAACAGTTTGCAAATTTTTATATATTTTAGCAGGTTAAAACCAAATAGAATTTTTTCTGTACCAAACATCAGACTTTTAATTACTGGTCTCAATTTTATATTTCATTGTACATTTTAAATTAAAAATTTGTTTTATTTTCTTTGTTTCTCAAATTTTGAAGTAAAATTATTTAGCATTTTCACTAAATTACCTATGTCCTCGTGGAGACACATGGCCTAGTGGTTAGAGCAGCGGACTCGCGGTCGAAGGATCGCAGGTTTGAATCTCAGACCAGGCGATGTGTGTGTTTATGAGTGAAACACCTGAGCTCCACACGGCTCCAGCAGAAGGTAATGGCAAAACTTCTGCTGACTCTTTCGCCACAACTTTCTCTCCCTCTTTCCTCCTGCATCTTGCAGCTCACTTGTGACGGACCGGCGTCCCGTCCAGGTGGGGAACCTATACGCCAAGAAACCAGCCCTTATGAGCCAGACATGGCTCGAGAAGGAACAAACAAACAAAACCTATGTCCCCACTTCCCTGTGAGTATTCCACTTCCTCAGGTTGAGAGTAACCACTGAATAATATACAGCTTTCATTAACAATGCACCCAAACAGAACTATGGTAAACAATTAGTTGCCACCTGAAAATTGTGAGGTGTATGCAGAATTCTATCACATTGGGTTTTCCATCCTGGCATGGTTTGGATGAATATATTATTGAGGTATTGTTTTATAGCCAGATGCCCTTCCTGATGCTTGCCTTTGCCTGTTTTAAATAAGGAATCTCTTATTCCACAGACTCAGAAGGCACAAAGCGAGCAGGCAATCTACTGATAAAAGAAATGCTGTCAGAACATTGCATCAACTTTTGAATAAGCAAGCAGATATAAACAGACACACACACATATATTTATATATATATATATATATATATAACGCCTCCTTTTTCAGTTACTGTCTATCAAATCCTTTCACAAGGGTATAGCTGGACCAGGGTTATAATAGAAGACACTTGCCCAAGGTACCAAACAGTGGGACTGAACCTGAAATCATGCAGTTGGGAAATGAACTTCTTAATCGCACAGCCATGCTTGCAATCAAAGATGGGTTTGCCAGCTAACCCATTTAACCCTTTGGTGTTCAATTTCTCTATTAAATGTAATACTTTTTCACTCAAATTGTTTTAAATTAATCATACATTATGTTATAGCTTTGAGGTTTCAATGATGTGATTGTTTATTTTTAGAATGTCACTATAGGTTAGGTGTGAGAGGCTGGATATGGCCAGTTTGAATATAAAACATGTAGAATATTTGGGCCGGATATGGCCGGTTTAAACACCAAAGGGTTAAACAATATTTATAAAGCTATGTGTATTAATTGTAGAGCTACATATATTTACTTTATTATGTGTGACTCAAATGAGAACAGAGAGTCGGGAGAGCTCAGCCGGCATGCTAAGAGACTGCACAAGAAATTAGGAAAAATCCTAAAAACACAAAGCTCGATTGAATCCGAATTGAAGCAGCATCACATAGACTCATCACCCTCATATGCACTCCTCAAACATTAACCCCCACCTCACCATCTTTGACATTACTAACCCATATATTGCTCCCCACAAATCACGTGGATTCAGGCCACTGTATATAAGCACCACATGACTCATGAATCTGATACAGAAGATATGTGACTGTTTCAACAACAAAATATGTATCATTTTATCCATCATCAATAGCAGTAAAGTTTCAATTTCATTTCATACTTACATGCAAAACACTCAACACATCCTTAAGCCTTTCGTTACCGTATTTATTTTGAGGTGCTCTATGTTTCTTTCAATTAATTTTAAATATAACAAAGAATTTAATAAAATAACTTATTAACATTAAACTAGTGTTAGGAACATAAATTGTGACTAAGGTTTGGTGGAAGATTTTAATTCAAAACTTATGAAAACAAAACATTTGCACTACAGAGCCAGAGTTGGTATCAAATGGGTTAAGAATTGTTTCTCTATTATATATATTTTAACCCTTTTGTTACCAAATTTCTGTTGAGATGCTCTGTTTCTTTCACTTATTCTAAATATAACAAAGAATTTAGTAAAATAACTTAGTTCTCATTCACAAAGGGTTAACATATATCACAAAACTCTGCGTACCAAACCACCTATCAGTCTAAGTTTATCAAGTTGACAAAAGTTGACCAAACCACACTCAAAGCTGCTTAACTGGTCCTAAGTCCAGCAATAGTTGCATAAAAGAAATGGTTGAATTGGTACACCAAATGCTATGCCTTTCCTAACTGCAGTTTTGAATGTCTTCTAGCACCACTATCTAATCTAGCCTTTTCTGTCACTATACTCAAAAATCAAAATCAAATTCGATGACTGGCATCTGTGCTAGTGGGGTGCAAGGAGCACCATATGAGTGTGATCATTGACAGAGCGGCTAACCGGCTTCCATGCCAGTGGCACTTAAAAGGCACCATTCGAGCGTGATCGTTACCAGCGTCGCCTTACTGGCACACGAGCCCTGTGCTAGTTGGGTATTAAGAGCACTATCCAATGTGATCGTTGCCAGGGCGGCTATCTGGCCTCCGTGCCGG
This sequence comes from Octopus sinensis, assembly GCF_006345805.1. Taxonomy (NCBI): domain Eukaryota; kingdom Metazoa; phylum Mollusca; class Cephalopoda; order Octopoda; family Octopodidae; genus Octopus; species Octopus sinensis. Next base: position 8,305,508 of record NC_043014.1, on the reverse strand, counting down.
TGGCACGTAAAAGACACCATTTGAGCGTTATCGTTACCAGCATTGCCTTACTGGCACCTGTGCCGGTGGCATGTGTAAAAGATTCGAGTGAGGTCGTTGCCAGTACCGCCTCACTGGCCCCCGTGCCGGGGGCATGTAAAAGCACCCACTACACTCTTGGAGTGGTTGGCGTTAGGAAGGGCATCCAGCTGTAGAAACTCTGCCAGATCAAGATTGAAGCCTGGTGCAGCCATCTGGTTCACCAGCCCTCAGTCATTCGTCCAACCCATGCTAGCATGGAAAGCGGATGTTAAACGATGATGATGATGATACTCTGGTTAAACAATAGCGACTCTTCTCTAAACTCTTTCTGTAATTGCTGTTGATCACTCTTTGATCTGTTTATATAAGTTTTCCTTGTCGAGAAGGTATTCCAGCTTCACAGTAACTATGTCCCTGACTATGAGCTTTATCTGTCTCCACCCAGGATTTAATTTTTATCACTGGTGAGATTATGACGAGTGGAACAGACAAATATGTTAAACATTAAATTTGAACTTCCAACGGATGATGTGGTGGCAGCATAAATGGAGAGCAGAGCAAAGGAGTTCTAAAAAGAAGCAAATATGTCGAAAATCAATAGAAAAATATATTTTTGCTTTTGCGTGTGTGTGTGTAGGCATAGCTATGTGGTAAAGAAGTTCACTTCATAACCGTATGCTAGCTCCTAATGTAATTCTGCTGCATGGCACCACAGTTAAGTGCCTTTCTTCTGTCACATCCATGGGTCGACTAGCTAAAGCTTTGTTATTGATACAAGAAGCTGAAAACTGGAAGCTTCTAACATATACATACACACATATGAACGTATATTCCTGTGCATGTAATATGTATCATAATGGTGATTATATATATATATATATATATATATAATAATATTAGGGAGTATAACTCCAAACTTACAGGGAAAAATTAAATTTAGTATTAAATTAAATTTCGCAGTATAAATACATAAAATATGAATTAGAGATAAAACCATATTAGGCAACTCAAACAGTGATAGACATAAACCAATAATATATATAATTAATATAATATATAAAATATATATAATAATAGTGGTTTTATCTCTAATTTGTATTTTATCATCATCATCATCATCGTTTAACGTCTGTTCTCCAT